>NC_056730.1:929273896-929416396 GCF_019279795.1 Protopterus annectens
TTTTTTTCTCTACTATTTTGCGTACATTATTTGTATTTAAATTGTACGTAGTGAGATATCTAATTATTTTGCCATCCTTGCATGTATCTCTTCCATCCTTCTCTAATCCCCCTCTTAAGATAGGTCTATATTTAGCACTCCTTTCTTCCAACACCTCTTCAAAAACCCTATTTAAAATTTGTTCTGAATATCCACTTCTTTGAAACTCCTGCAGCATAATTCTAGCTTGTTCTATGAAATTATTATCAGCTGTGTTTAGTTTATTCATTCTTACTAGTTGTGCCTTCACTATTCCTTTAAAAGTATGTGGGGCATGCATACTACTCCTATTTAAATACCTCAGGGAGTCCACTTCCTTCCTATACACCATAGATTCTAACCTATTTCCGTTTTTAAATAAGTGTACATCCAAATATTTTATATCATGATGTGATGCCTCCATTTTAAACTTTAGAAATTCAGTGGATACATTCAAGTACTGTATATAATATTCAAGTTCTAACAGGGTACCATCCCATATTAAAAAACAATCATCTACAAATCTTTTGTAGAACAATACTTTCTTACTCATTTGGTTTTCTTTATCTAATATTATACACTTTTCCCATTCATATAAGACCAAATTCGCATATGTGTTGGCAACGGGCGTACCCATCGCCACACCAGTAAGTAGCAGATATGGTTCCCCATCAAAAATAAAAACATTATGCGTTAATACTGCTTCGAGAAGTGTACAAATATTTTGAATTTCTCTTCCATACATTTTTACTTCATTGTTTAAAAAATTACGTATAGCTTTAACTCCATAATCATTAGGTATAACAGTAAACAATGAGGTAATATCAAGGGATGCCATAATATACCCTTTAAAATCATAGCATTGGTGCCAATTATATAAACTATCTAAAAAATCATTAGTATCCTTTAGTACAGTGGAGCACTTTTCCATATGTCTTCCTAATATACTTTGTAGATACTTCGAAATAGGCTCCGTTATCCATCCACCCCCTGACACTATAGGTCTCAGTGGCGGATCAACAAGATTTTTATGTATTTTAGGAATACCGTAAATTTGAGGGATTCTTGGACATGGTACTGTCAAATAGTTAAACAACTCAACACTTAAATCATCACTAACTTGTAACTCATATATTACCATATTAACTTGTGTCGTTAACTTTTGCACTTCAAGGAAAGATACTTTTCTAAAGGTGCCACCTTCACTAAGCATTTGTTTAAAATTCTCAAAGTATGTATCTTTATCCATTAAAAGAATCCCACCCCCTTTATCTGCTTGTTTGATGACTATATCATCACAAGCTTGCAATTCTTTTAGGGCTATATGTTCAGAATACGTCATCTTATATACCTCCTTAATTTCATTTTTCCTATAATGTAAACGCATCTCATGTTCTACAATATTAGAAAAAGCAATCAGGATAGGACATAAATCGGGTGAAAACACACTTAATTTCCTACAATTAAATTAAATTAAGGAATGCCCCCACTTGTCTTACTAGCACTATGACATCCTTAATGTGGTAATTACGGGACTTCCATTCTTGTCTCTGTGGAACTAAGACATGCTTATTCTGGTAATTAAGGGATGCCCCCACATGTCTCTGTAGCGCTATGACCTGCTTATTCTGGTAATTACAGGATGTCCCCACTTGTCCCTGAAGCACTATGACATTCTCATTCTAAATAATTATGGGATGCTCCCCTTGTCTCTGTAGCAGCATGACCTGCTTATTCTGGTAATTACAGGATGTCCCCACTTGTCCCTGAAGCACTATGACATGCTTATTCTGGTAATTAAGGGATGTCCCCACTTCTCCCTCAAGCACTATGATAAACTCAATCTGGTAATTAAGTGATGCCCCACTTGTCACTACAGCACTATGACATGCTTCTTCTGGTAATTAACGGATGCCCTTACTTGACCCTGTAGCGGTATGAGATGCTTATTCTGGTATGTAAGGGATGCCTCCACTTGTTCCTTAGCACTATGACATGTCTATTCAGGTAATTAAGGAATGTCCCTACTTGTCCCTGTAGCACTGTGATGTGCTTATTCTGGAAATTAAGGGATGTCCTCATTTCTTCCTGTATCACTAAGACATGCTTATTCTGGTAATTAATGGATGTCCCCAATTGTCTGTGTAGTACTATGTCATGCTTATTCTGTTAATTAAGGTATGCCCCCACTTGTCTATTTTGCACTATGACATGCTTATTCTGGTAATTAATGGATTTCCCCACTTTTCCCTGTACACTAAGATAGGCTTATTCTGGTAATTAATGGATATCCCCACTTGTCCCTGTACCACCATGACATGCTTATTGTAGTAATTAAGAGATGTCCTCACTTGTCCCTGTAGCACTATGACATGCTTATTCTACAAGTTAAGGGATGTCCCCACTTGTCTTTGCACCACCATGACATGCTATCTTGTGGTAATGAAGGCACATCCCCACTTGTCTCTTTAGCACTATGACATACTTATTGTGGTAATTAAGGGATTCACCCACTTCTCCCTGCAAAACTGTGAAATGCTTATTCTAGTAATTAAGCAATGTTCCCACCTGGCCCTGTAGCACTATTACATCCTTATTCTGGGAATTAAGGGATGTCCCCACTTTTGCATGTAGCAGTATGACATGCTTATTCTGGTAATTAAGGGATGTCTGCACTTGTCCCTGTAGCACTATGACATGCCTTTTCTGGTAAGAAAGGGGTGTCCCCACTTGTCCCTTTAGCACCATGACATGATTATTCTGGTAATTAAGGGGTGCCCCCACTTATCCTTGTAGGACTATGACATGCTTGTTCAGGTAATTAAGGGGGGCTCCCACTTGTCCCTCAGCACTGTCACATGCTTATTCGGGTAATTAAGGGATACATTGCCACTGTAGCACTCTGACATGCCTATTCTGTTAATGAAGGGATGCTCCCGCTTTTCCTGTACCACTATGACATGCTTATTCTGGTAATTAAGGGATGTCCCTATTTGTGCCTGTAGCACTATCACACTGTTATTCTGGTAATTAAGGCACATCCCCACTTGTCCCTGTAGCACTATGGCATCCGTTTTCGGGTAATTAAAGGATGTCTCCACTTGTCTGTGTAGCACTATGCCATGCTTATTTGAATAGTTAAGGCTTGTCCCTACTTGTCCATGTAGCACTATGACATGGTTATTCTGGTAATAATGGATGTCCTCACTTGTCCCTGTAGCACTATGACATGCTTATTCTGGTAATTAAGGGATGTCCCCACTTGCCTGTCTTCTGCTATGACATGCTTATTCTGTTCATTAAGGGATGTCCCCATTTGTCCCTGGACTGCTATGACATATTCTTGTAATTTAGGAATGCCCCACTTGCCACTTTAGCAATATGACATGCTTATTTGGGTAAATAAGGGATGTCCCCACTTGTCCCTGTAACACTATGACATCCATTTCTGGGTAACTAAGGGATGTCCCCTCTTGTCCGTGTAGCACTACGACATGCTTATTTGGGTAGTTAAGGCATATCCCTACTTGTCCATGTAGCACTATGACATGGTTATTCTGGTAATAAGGGATGTCCCCGGTTGTCCCTGTAGCATTATGACATGCTTACTATGACATGCTTATTCTGGTAATTAGGGGATGTCCTTACTTGTCCCTGTAGCACTATAACATGCTTATTCATATACTTAATGGATGTCCCCACTTTTCCCTGTAGCACTGTGACATCCTTATTCGGATAAGTAAGAGATGTCCCCACTTGTCCCTGTCACACTGTGATAAGCTTATTCAGTTAATTAACAGATGTTCCATTGCATTATGACATGGTTCTTCTGATAAATTAAGACATGTCACCACTTGTCGCTATAGTTTTATCACATGCTTATTCTGGTAATTAAGGGATGTCCCCACTTTTCCCTGTAGCACTATGAGATGGTTAATCTGGTAATTACTGGATGCCCCCACTTCTCCCTCTAGCACTATGACATGCTCAATCTGGTAATTATGGGATGCTCCACTTGTCCCTGCAGCACTATGACAGTCTTCTTCTGGTAATTAAGGTATTCCCCCACATGTCCCCGTACCAATATGGCATGCTACTTATGGTAATTATGGGATACCCCCACTTGTCCCTGTATCACTATGAAATGCTTATTCTGGTAATTTAGGGAAGCCCCATTTTGTCCATATAGCACTATGACATGGTTATTCTGATAATAATGGATGTTCCCACTTGTCCCTGTAGCATTATGACATGCTTATTCTGGTAATTAAGGGATGCCCCTACTTGTCCCTCTTCTGCTATGACATGCTTAATCAGTTAATTAAGGGATGTCCCCACAGGCCCCTCTAGTGCTATGACATGCTTATTCTTGTAATTAAGGGATGCCCCACCTGCCAATTTAACAATACTACATGCTTATTTGGGTAATTAAGGGATGTCCCCACTTGTCCCTGTAGCAGTATGATATGCTTATTCTGGTAATAAAGGGATGCCTCCACTTGTCCCTGTAACACTATGACATGCTTATCTGGATAATTTAGGGATGTCCCCATGTGTCTCTGTAGGGCTATGACCTGCTTATTCTGGTAATAAAGGGATGTGCTCACTTGTCCCTGAAACACTATGATATCCTTATTCTGGTAATTAAGGGATGCCCCCACTTCTCCCTCTAGAACTATGACATACTCAATCTAGTAAATAAGTGATGCCCCACTTGTCACTGCAGCACTATGACATGCTTCTTCTGGTAATTAACGGATGCCCTCACTTGTCCCTGTAGTGGTACGAGGTGCTTATTCTGGTATGTAAGGGATGCCCCCACTTGTTCCTTAGCACTATGACATGTTTATTCAGGTAATTAAGGAATGTCCCTACTTGTCGCTGTAGCACTGTGAAGTGCTTATTCTGGTAATAAAGTGATGTCCCCACTTGGCCGTGTAGCACTATAACATGCCTATTCTGCAAATTAAGGGATGTCCCCACGTCTGCCTGTAGCACCATGACATGCTTATTCTGGTAATTAAGGGATTTCCTCACTTGTCCCTTTAACACTATGAAATGGTTATTCTGGTAAGAAAGGGGTGTCCCCACTTGTCCATGTAGCACTATGACATGCTTATTCTGGTAATTACGGGATGTCCCCACTTTTGTCTCTAGCACTATCACATTGGTATTCTGCTAATTAAGGCACATCCCCACTTGTCCCTGTAGCACTCAGACATGCTTATTTGGGTAATTAAGTGATGTCCCCACTTGTCCCTTCAGCATTATGAGATGCTTATTCTGGTAACAAAGGGGTGTCCCTACTTGTTCCTGTAGCACTATGACATGCTTATTCTGGTAATTAAGTGGTGCCCCCACTTATCCCTGTAGGACTATTACATGCTTGTTTTCTAATTAAGGGGTGCTCTGACTTGTCCCTGCAGAACTATGACATGCTTATTCTGGTAATTAAGGGATGTCCCCACTTGTCACTATAATACTCTGACATTCTTCTTCTGGTAACTAAGGGATGCCCCCTCTTTTCCTATACCACTATGACATGCTTATTCTGGTAATTAAGGGATGTCCCCACCTGTGCCTCTAGCACTATCACATTGGTATTCTGGTAATTAAGGCACATCCCTACTTGTCCCTGTAGCACTATGACATGCTTATTCTGGTAATTAAGGGATGTCCCCACCTGTGCCTCTAGCACTATCACATTGGTATTCTGGTAATTAAGGCACATCCCCACATGTCCCTCTAGCACTAAGACATGCTTATTCTGGTAAATAAGGGATTTCCCGACATATCACTGCACTGCTATGGGATACTTATTCTAGTAATTAAGGGATGTCCCCACTTGTCCCTGTAGCACTATGACATCCTTTTTTGGGTAATTAAGGGATGTCCCAACTTGTCGTTGTAGCACTATGACATGCTTATTTGGGAAGGTAAGGCATGTCCCTACTTTCCCATGTAGCACAATGACGTGGTTATGCTGGTAATTAAGGGATGTCCACACATGTCCCCGTAGCACTATGACATGCTTACTGTGACATGCTTATTCTGGTAATTAAGGGATGTCCCCACTTTTCCCTGTAGCACTATGAGATGGTTATTCTGGTAATTAAGGGATGTCCCCACTTCTGTCTGTAGAGCTATGACATGCTCATTCTAGTAAACAAGGGATGTCCCCATGTGTCCCTGTAGCATGTACAACATTCTTATTCTGGTAATCAAGGGATGTCAATACATGTCCCTGTAGTGCTATGACCTGCTTATTCTGGTAATTAAGGGATGTCTCCACTTGTCACTGAAGCACTATGACAGGCTTATTCAGGTAATTAAGGAATGCCATAATTTCGCCCTCTACCACTATGACATGTTCAGTCTGGTAATTAAGGGGTGCCCCACTTGTCCCTGTAGCGCTATGACATGCTTCTTCTGGTAATTAAGGGATGCCCCCACTTGTCCCCGTACCACTATGATATGCTTCTTCTGGTAATTATGTCATGCCCCCACTTGTCCTTGTAGCACCATGACATGCTTATTCTGGTAATTAAGGGATGCCCCATGTTGCCCGTATAGCGCTATGACATCTTATTCTGGTAATTGAGGGATGTCCCCACTTTTTCGAGTAGCATTAAGACATACTTATTCTGGTAATTAAGGAATGTCCCCAAGTGTCCCTGTATCATTATGACATGCTTATTCTAGCAATTAAGTGATGTCTGCACTTGCCCCTGTACAGCCATAACATGTTTATTGTAGTAATTAAGGGATGTCCCCACTCTTCCCTGTAGCACTAAGACATGCTTATTATGGTAATTAAGGGATGTCCCTATTTATGCCTGTAGCACTATCACACTGTTATTCTGGTAATTAAGGCACATCCCCACTTGTCCCTTTAGCACTAAGACATGCTTCTTCAGGTAATTAAGGGATGTCCCCACTTGTCTGTGTAGCACTATGACATGCTTATTTGAGTAGTTAAGGCATGTCCCTACTTGTCCATGTAGCACTATGACATGGTTATTCTGGTAATAAGGGATGTCCCCACTTGTCCCTGTAGCACTATGACATGCTTATTCTGGTAATTAAGGGATATCCCCACTTGTCCGTCTTCTGCTTGTTTGTTTGTGTCTTTCGGCTTTTCAAGGGTAGGGGTAGCCACAGCTGAACTCCGGTCCGCTAATGATTGATAGTTGATTTTTACGTGTTGAGTTACCAGCCCTGACACACAACCTTCAACGAAAGAACACCCATTCATCAGTATCTCCACGCAGAAGACACTCTAGCTGAGAGTCGAACCGGACAGCATCTTACTGTGAGGCAACAACGCTTCTGCAGTCTTCTGCTATGACATGTTTATTCTGTTCATTAAGGGATGTCCCCACTTGTCCCTGTACTATGAAATGCTTATTCTTGTAATTTAGGAATGCCCCACTTGCCACTTAGCAATACGTCATGCTTATTTGGGTAAATAAGGGGTGTCCCCACTTGTCCCTGTAGCACTATGACATCCATTTTCAGGTAACTAAGGGATGTCCCCTCTTGTCCGTGTAGCACTATGACATGCTTATTTGGGCAGTTAAGGCATTTCCCTACTTGTCCATGTAGCACTATGACATGGTTATTCTGGTAATAAGGGATGTCCCCGGTTGTCCCTGTGGCATTATGACATGCTTACTATGACATGCTTATTCTGGTAATTATGGGATATCCTCATTTGTACCTGTAGCACTATAACATGCTTATACATATACTTGATGGATGTCCCCACTTTTCCCTTTAGCACTATGACATCCTTTTTTGGGTAAGTAAGAGATGTCCCCACTTGTGCCTGTTACACTGTGATATGCTTACTCAGGTAATTAAGGGACATCCCATTGCATGTCGGCATGATTCTTCTGATAAATTAAGGTATGTCACCACTTGTCGCAATAGTGCTATGACATGCTTATTCTGGTAATTAAGGGATATCCCCACTTTTACCTGTAGCACTACGAGATGGTTAATCTGGTAATTACTGGATGCTCCACTTCTCCCTCTAGCACTATGACATGCTCAATCTGGTAATTATGGGATGCTCCACTTGTCTCTGTAGCACTATGACAGTCTTATTCTGGTAAATAAGGGATTCCCCCACATGTCCCCATACCAATATGGCATGCTTCTTATGGTAATTATGGGATACCCCCACTTGTCCCTGAAGCACTATAAAATGCTTATTCTGGTAATTTACGGAAGCCCCATTTTGTCCATATAGCACTATGACATGGTTATTCTGGTAATAAGGGATGTTCCCACTTGTCCCTGTAGCACTATGACATGCTTATTCTGGTAATTAAGGGATGTCCCCCCTTGTCCCTCTTCCGCTATGACATGCTTAATCTGTTAATTAAGGGATGTCGCCACTTGTCCCTGAAGTGGTATGACATGCTTATTCTTGTAATTAAGGGATGCCCGCACCTGTCACTGTAACACTACAACATGTTTATGCGGGTAATTAAGTGATGTCCCCACTTCTCCCTATAGCACTATGATATGCTTATTCTGGTAATAAAGGGATGCCTCCACTTGTCCCTGTAGCACTACAACATGCTTATTTGGATAATTTAGGGATGTCCCCATGTGTCTCTGTAGGGCTATGACCTGCTTATTCTGGTAATAAAGGGATGTCCCCACTTGTCCCTGAAACACTATGATATCCTTATTCTGGTAATTAAGGGATGCCCCCACTTCTCCCTCTAGAACTATGACATACTCAATGTCGTAAATAAGTGATGCCCCACTGGTCACTGCATCACTATGACATGCTTCTTCTGGTAATTAACGGATGCCCTCACTTGTCCCTGTAGCGGTATGAGATGCTTATTCTGGTATGTAAGGTATGCCCCCACCTGTTCCTTAGCACTATGACATGTTTATTCAAGTAATTAAGGAATGTCCCTACTTCTCGCTGTAGCACTATGACATGCTTATTCTGGTAATTAAGGGATTTCCTCACTTGTCCCTGTAACACTATGAGATGGTTATTCTGGTAAGAAAGGGGTGTCCCCACTTGTCCCTGTAGCACTATGACATGCTTATTCTGGTAATTAAGGGATTTCCTCACTTGTCCCTGTAACACTATGAGATGGTTATTCTGGTAAGAAAGGGGTGTCCCCACTTGTCCCTGTAGCACTATGACATGCTTATTCTGGTAATTAAGGGATGTCCCCACTTTTGTCTCTAGCACTATCACATTGGTATTCTGCTAATTAAGGCACATCCCCACTTGTCCCTGTAGCACTAAGACATACTTATTCGGGTAATTAATTGATGTCCCCACTTGTCCCTTCAGCATTATGAGATGCTTATTCTGGTAATTATGGGGTGCCCCCACTTATCCATGTAGGACTATGACATGACTGTTTTTTAATTAAGGGGTGCTCTCACTTATCACTGCAGTACTACGATATGCTTATTCTGGTAATTAAGGGATGCCCCCACTTGTCACTATAGTACTCTGACATTCTTCTTCTGGTAACTAAGGGATGCTCCCTCTTTTCCTGTACCACTATGACATGCTTATTCTTGTAATTAAGGGATGGCCCCACCTGTGCCTCTAGCACTATCACATTGGTATTCTGGTAATTAAGGCACATCCCCACTTGTTCCTGTACCACTATGACAGGCTTATTCTGGTAATTAAGGGATGTCCCCACCTGTGCCTCTAGCACTATAACATTGGTATTATGGTAATTAAGGCACATCCCCACATGTCCCTCTAGCAGTTTTAAGGGATTTCCCCATGTATCCCTGTACTGCTATGGGATACTTATTCTAGTAATTAAGGGATGTCCCCACTTGTCCCTGTTGCACTATGACATCCTTTTTTGGGTAATTAAGGGATGTCCCCACTTGTTCGTGTAGCACTATGACTTGCTTATTTGGGTAGTGAAGGCATGTCCCTACTTTTCCATGTAGCACAATGATGTGGTTATTCTGGTAATTAAGGGATGTCCCCACTTATCCCTGAAGCACTATAACATGCTTATTCTGGTAATTAAGGGATGTCCCCACTTGTCCCTGTAGCACTATGACATGCTTATTCTGGTAATTAAGGGATGTCCCCACTTGTCCCTGTAGCACTATGACATGCTTATTCTACAAATTAAGGGATGTCCCCACTTGTCCTTGCACCACCATAACATGCTTCTTGTGGTAATTAAGGGACATCCCCACTTGTCTCTTTAGCACTATGACATGCTTATTCTGGTAATTAAGGGATGCACCCACTTCTCCCTGTAGAACTGTGACATGCTTATTCTGGTAATTAAGCGATGTCCCCACTTAGCCCTCTAGCACTATTACATCCTTATTCTAGGAATTAAGGGATGTCCCCACTTTTGCCTGTAGCAGTATGACATGCTTATTCTGGTAATTAAGGGATGTCTGCACTTGTCCCTGTAGCACTATGACATGCCTATTCTGGTAAGAAAGGGGTGTTCCCCACTTGTCCCTTTAGCACCATGACATGATTATTCTGGTAATTAAGGGGTGCCCCCACTTATCCCTGTAGGACTATGACATGCTTGTTCAGGTAATTAAGGGGTGCTACCACTTGCCCCTGCAGCACTGTCACATGCTTATTCGGGTAATTAAGGGATACATTGTCAGTGTAGCACTCTGACATGCCTATTCTGTTAATGAAGGGATGCTCCCACTTTTCCTGTACCACTATGACATGCTTATTCTGGTAATTAAGGGATGTCCCTATTTGTGCCTGTAGCACTATCACACTGTTATTCCGTAATTAAGGCACATCCCCATTTGTACCTGTAGCACTAAGACATGCTTATTCTGGTAATTAAGGGATGTCCCCACTTGTCCCTCTTCTGCTAGGACATGCTTCTTCTGCTAATTAAGGGATGTCCCCACTTGTCCCTGTAGTGTTATGACATGCTTATTCCTGTAATTAAGTGATGCCCCACTTGCCACTTTAGCAATATGACATGCTTATTTGGGTAATTAAAGGATGTCCCCACTTTTCCCTGTAGCACTATGGCATCCATTTTCGGGTAATTAAGGAATGTAACCACTTGTCTGTGTATCACTATGACATGCATATTTGGGTAGCTAAGGCATGTCCCTACTTGTCCATGTAGCACTATGACATGGTAATTCTGGTAATAAGGTATGTCCCCACTTGTCCCTGTAGCACTATGACATGCTTATTCTGGTAATTAAGGGATGTCCCCACTTGTCCCTCTTCTGCTATGACATACTTATTCTGTTCATTAAGGGATGTCCCCACTTGTCCCTGTAGTGCTCTGACATGCTTATTCTTGTAATTAAAGAATGCCCAACTTGCCACTTTAGCAATATGACATGCTTATTTGGGTAAATAAGGGATGTCTCTACTTGTCCCTGTAGCACTATGACATCCATTTTCGGGTAATTAAGGGATGTCCCCTCTTGTCCGTGTAGCACTATGACATGCTTATTTGGGTAGTTAAGGCATGTCCCTACTTGTACCTGTAGCACTATAACATGCTTATACATATACTTGATGGATGGCCCCACTTTTCCCTTTAGCACTATGACTTCCGTTTTTAGGTAAGTAAGGGATGAACCCACTTGTGCCTGTTACACTGTGATATGCTTATTCAGGTAATTAAGGGATGTTCTGTTGCATTTCGGCATGATTCTTCTGATAAATTAAGGCATGTCACCACTTGTCGCAATAGTGCTATGACATGCTTATTCTGGTAATTAAGGGATATCCCCACTTTTCCTTGTAGCACTATGAGATGGTTATTCTATTAATTAAGGGATGCCCCTACTTCTCCCTCTAGCACTATGACATGCTCAATCTGGTAATTATGGGATGCTCCACTTTTCCCTGTAGCACTATGATATGCTTATTCTGGTAATTTAGGGAAGCCACATTTTGTCCATCTAGCACTATGATATGGTTATTCTGGTAATAAGGGATGTTCCCGCTTGTCCCTGTAGCACTATGACATGCTTATTCTGGTAATTAAGGGATGTCCCCACTTGTCCCTCTTCTGCTATGACACGCTTAATCTGTTAATTAAAGGATGTCCCCACTTGTCCCTGTAGAGCTATGACATGCTTTTCTTGTAATTAAGGGATGCCCCACCTGCCATTTTAGCTAAACAACATGCTTATTTGGGTAATTAAGGGATGTCCCCACTTGTCCCTGTAGCAGTATGATATGCTTATTCTGGTAATAAAGGGATGCCTCCACTTGTCCCTGTAGCACTACAACATGCTTATTTGGGTAATTTAGGGATGTCCCCATGTGTCTCTGTAGGGCTATGACCTGCTTATTCTGGTAATAAAGGGATGTCCCCACTTGCCCCTTAAACACTACTATATCCTTATTCTGGTAATTAAGGGATGCCCCCACTTCTCCCTCTAGAACTATGACATACTCAATCTGGTAATTAAGTGATGCCCCACTTGTGACTGCAGCATTATGATATGCTTCTTCTGGTAATTTACGGATGCCCTCACTTGTCCCTGTAGCAGTATGGGATGCTTATTCTGGTATGTAAGGGATGCCCCCACATGTTCCTTAGCACTATGACATGTTTATTCAGGTAATTAAGGAATGTCCCTACTTGTCGCTGTAGCACTGTGATGTGCGTATTCTGGTAATAAAGTGATGGTCCCCACTTGGCCCTGTAGCACTATGACATGCCTATTCTGCAAATTAAGGGATGTCCCCACGTCTGCCTGTAGCACTATGACATGCTTATTCTGGTAATTAAGGGATTTCCTCACTTGTCCCTGTAACACCATGAGATGGTTATTCTGGTAAGAAAGGGGTGTCCCCACTTGTCCCTGTAGCACTATGACATGCATATTCTGGTAATTATGGGGTGCCCCCACTTATTCCTGTAGAACTATGACATGCTTGTTTTCTAATTAAGGGTGCTCTCACTTGTCCTTGCAGCACTATGATATGCTTATTCTGGTAATTAAGGGATGCCCCCACTTATCAATATAGCACTCTGACATTCTTCTTCTGGTAACTAAGGGATGTTCCCTCTTTTCCAGTACCACTATGACATGCTTATTCTGGTAATTAAGGTATGTCCCCATCTGTGCCTCTAGCACTATCACATTGGTATTCTGGTAATTAAGGCACATCCCTACTTGTCCCTGTAGCACTATGACATGCTTATTCTGGTAATTAAGGGATGTCCCCACCTGTGCCTCTAGCACTATCACATTGGTATTCATGTAATTAAGGTACATCCCCACATGGCCCTCTAGCACTAAGACATGCTTAGTCTGGTAATTAAGGGATGTCCCCGCGTATCCCTGTACTGCTATGGGATGCTTATTCTAGTAATTAAGGGATGTCGCCACTTGTCCCTGTAGCACTATGACATCCTTTTTTGGGTTTGTCGTTGTAGCACTATGACATGCTTATTTGGGAAGGTACGGCATGTCCCTACTTTCCCATGTAGCACAATGAAGTGGTTACGCTGGCAATTAAGGAATGTCCCCATAGCACTATGACATGCTTACTGTGACATGCTTATTCTGGTAATTAAGGGATGTCCCCACTTTTCCCTGTAGCACTATGAGATGGTTATTCTGGTAATTAAGTGGTGCTCCACTTATGCCTGTAGTGCTATGACAAGCTCATTCTAGTAAACAAGGGATGTCCCCACTTGTCCCTGTAGCATGTACAACATTCTTATTCTGGTAATTAAGGGATGTCTCCACTTGTCACTGAAGCACTATGACAGGCTTATTCAGGTAATTAAGGAATGCCCTCATTTCTCCCTCTATCACTATGACATGTTCAATCTGGTAATTAAGGGGTGCCCCACTTGTCCCTGTAGTGGTATGACATGCTTCTTCTGGTAATTAAGGGATTCCCCCACATGTCCCTGTACCACTATGATATGCTTCTTCTGGTAATTATGGCATGCCCCCACTTGTTCTTGTAGCACCATGACATGCTTATTCTGGTAATTAAGGGATGTCCCCACTTTTTCGTGCAGCAATACGACA
Organism: Protopterus annectens; assembly: GCF_019279795.1. NCBI lineage: Eukaryota > Metazoa > Chordata > Ceratodontiformes > Protopteridae > Protopterus > Protopterus annectens. The sequence continues at coordinate 929,287,943 of NC_056730.1, forward strand.
TGCTTATTCTGGTAATTAAGGAATGTCCCCAAGTGTTCCTGTATCGTTATGACATGCTTATTCTGGTAATTAAGTGATGTCCGCACTTGTCCCTGTACAGCCATAAAATGCTTATTCTGGTAATTAAGAGATGTGCCTACTTGTCCCTGTAGCACTATGACATGCTTTAGTAATTAAAGGATGCCCCCACTTGTCCCTGTAGCACTAAGATATGCTTATTCTGGTAAATAAGAGATCTCCCCATTTGTCCCTGTAGCACTATGACAAGCTTCTTCTACTAATTAAGGGATATCCCCACTTGTCTCTGTACCACCATGACATGCTTATTTTGGTAATTAAGGGATATCTTCACATGTCCTTGCAGTGCTACGACCTGCTTATTCTGGTAATTAAGGGATGTCCCCACTTGTCTCTGTACCACCATGACATGCTTATTTTGGTAATTAAGGGATGCCCCCACTTGTCTCTGTAGCACTATGACATGCTTCTTCTTGTAATTAAGGTATGTCCCGGCAGCACTATGACCTGCTTATTCTGGTAATTAAGGGATGTCCCCAAATGTCCCTGTAGCAGTATGATATGCTTATTTTGGTAATTAAGTGATGTCCCCACTTCTCCCTGTAGCACTATGACATGCTTATTCTAGTAATTAAGGGATGTCCCCAAGTGTCACTGTATCACTAAGACAAGCTTATTCTAGTAATTAAGGGATATCCTCGCTTGTCAGTGTACCACCATGACATGCTTATTCTGATAACTGAGAAATCCCCCCACTTGTCCCTCTAGCACTATGACATGCTAATTGTGGTACTTAAGGGATGCACTCACTTGTCCCTGTCACACTAAGACATGCTTATTCTGGTAATTAAGGGATGCACACACTTCTCCATGTAGCACAACAACATGCTTATTCGGGTAATTAAGGGATGTCCCGTTGCATTACAACATGGTTCTTCTGGTAATTAAGGCATGTCACCACTTGTTGCTATAGCACTATGACATGCTTAGTGTGATAATTAAGGGATTCCCCTAGATGTCCCCGTACAACTATGACATGTTTCTTCTGGTAATTATGGGATGCCCCCACTTTTCCCTGTAGCACTATGAGATGGTTATTATGGTAATTAAGGGATGTCCCCACTTGTCCCGGTAACACCAATACATGCTTATTCTTGTAAATAAGTGATGCCCCCACTTGTCCCTGTAGCATTGTGACATGCATATTGTGGTAATTAAGGGATTCCCCCACATGTCCTCATACCACTATGCCATGTTTCTTCTGGTAATTATGGGATGCCCCCCTTGTTCCTGTAGCATGATGACATGCTTATTCTGGTATTTAAGGGCTGCTCCATCTTATCCATTCTGGTAATTAAAGGATGTCCCCACTTTTCCATGTAGTACTATGACATGCTTATTCTGGTAATTAGAGGATGTCCCCACTTGTCTGTGTGGCACTATGACATACTTATTTTGGTAAATTAGGGCTCTCCCCACATGTCCTTGTGGCACTGTGACATGCTTATTTTAGTATACAAGGGATGTCCCCACTTTTCTCTTTACCACCGTGACATGCTTATTCTGGTAATTAAGGGCTGCCCTAACATGTCCCACTAGCAGTATGACGTGCTTATTGTCTTTATTAAGGGATGTCTATTCTTGTCCCTGTAGCACTAAGACATGCTTATTCTGGTTATTAAGAGATGGCACTACATGCCCTGGAGCACCATGACATGCTTTGTCTGCTAATTATGGGATGTTCCACTTGTCCCTGTACTACCATGACATGCTTCTTCTAGTAATTAAGGGATATCCCCACTTATCCATGTAGCACTAAGACATGCTTATTCTGATAATTAAGGGATGTCCCCACATGTCCATGTAGCGCTATGATTTGCTTATTCTGCTAATTAAGTCATGCCCCCACTTGTCCCTGAAGCACTGTGACATGCTTATTCTGGTAATTAAGGGATGCCCCACTTCTCCCTCTAGCACTATGACATGCTCATTCTGGTAATTAAGGGATGCCCCCCACTTGTCCATGTAGCACTACAACATGATTATTCTGGTATTTAAGGGATTTTCCCACCTGTCCTTGAAGCACTATGACATGCTTTTTCTGGTAATTAAGAGATGTCACCACTTTTCCCTCTAGCACTATGACATGCTTATTTTGGTAAATAAGAGCTGTTCCATCTGTCCCTGTAGCACTATGACATGCTTAATCTAGCAATTAAGAGATTACCTCACTTTTCCCTCTACCACCACGACATGCTTATTCTGGTAATTAAGGGATGCCCCCACTTGTCTCGCTAGCACTATGACATCCTTATTGTGGTAATTACGAGTCTTCCATTCTTGTCTCTGTAGCATTAAGACATGCTTATTATGGTAATTAAGAGATGGCCCTACTTGTCAGTGTAGCACCATGACATGCTTATTCTGGTAATTAAGGGATGACCCCACATGTCCCTGTAGCACTATGACCTGCTTATTCTGGTAATTACGGGATGTCCCCACTTGTCCCTGAAGCACTATGACATGCTCATTCTGATAATTATGGGATGCCCCCCTTGTCCCTTTAGCAGTATGACATGCTTATTCTGGTAATAAAGGGATGCCTCCACTTGTCCCTCTAGCACTACGACATGCTTATTTAGGTAATTAAGGGATGTCCCCACATGTCCCTGTAGGGCTATGACCTGCTTACTCTGGTAATAAAGGGATGTCCCCACTTGTCCCTGAAACACTATAATATCCTTATTCTGGTAATTAAGGGATGCCCCCACTAATCCCTCAAGTACTATGAGAAACTCAATCTGGTAATTAAGTGATGCCCCACTTGTCACTACAGCACTATGACATGCTTCTTCTGGTAATTAACGGATGCCCTCACTTGACACTGTAGTAGTATGAGATGCTTATTCTGGTATGTAAGGGATGTCCCCACTTGTTCCTTAGCACTATGACATGTTTATTCAGGTAATTAAGGAATGTCCCTACTTGTCCCTGTAGCACTGTGATGTGCTTATTCTGGAAATTAAGGGATGTCATCACTTCTTCCTGTATCACTAAGACATGCTTATTCTGGTAATTAATGGATGTCCCCAGTTGTCCGTGTAGCACTATGTCATGCTTATTCTGCTAATTACAGTATGCCCCCACTTGTCTATTTTGCACTATGACATGCTTATTCTGGTAATTAAGGGATTTCCCCAATTTTCCCTGTACACTAAGACAGGCTTATTCTGGTAATTAATGGATATCCCCACTTGTCCCTGTACCACCATGACATGCTTATTGTAGTAATTAAGGGATGTCCTCACTTGTCCCTGTAGCACTATGACATGCTTATTCTACAAATTAAGGGATGTCCCCACTTGTCCTTGCACCACCATGACATGCTTCTTGTGGTAATTAAAGGATATCCCCACTTGTCTCTTTAGCACTATGACGTGCTTATTATGGCAATTAAGGGATGCACCCACTTGTCCCTGTAGAACTGTGACATGCTTATTCTGGTAATTAAGCAATGTCCCCACTTGGCCCTGTAGCACTATTACATCCTTATTCTGGGAATTAAGGGATGTCCCCACTTTTGCATGTAGCAGTATGACATGCTTATTCTGGTAATTAAGGGATGTCCGCATGTCCCTGTAGCACTATGACATGCCTATTCTGGTAAGAAAGGGGTGTCCCCACTTGTCCCTTTAGCACCATGACATGATTATTCTGGTAATTAAGGGGTGCCCCCACTTATCCTTGTAGGACTATGACATCCTTGTTCAGGTAATTAAAGGGTGCTCCCACTTGTCCCTGCAGCACTGTCACATGCTTATTCTGGTAATTAAGGGATACATTGTCACTGTAGCACTCTGACATGCCTATTCTGTTAATGAAGGGATGCTCCCGCTTTTCCTGTACCACTATGACATGCTTATTCTAGTAATTAAGGGATGTCCCTATGTGTGCCTGTAGCACTATCACACTGTTATTCTGGTAATTAATGCACATCCCCACTTGTCCCTGTAGCACTAAGACATGCTTCTTCTGTTAATTAAGGGATGTCCCCACTTGTCCCTGTAGTGCTATGACATGCTTATTCCTGTAATTAAGGGATGCCACACTTGCCACTTTAGCAATGCGACATGCTTATTTGGGTAATTAAGGGATGTCCCCACTTTTCCCTGTAGCACTATGGCATCCGTTTTCAGGTAATTAAGGGATGTCTCCACTTGTCTGTGTAGCACTATGACATGCTTATTTGAATAGTTAAGGCAAATTAGGGGATGTCCCCACATCTGCGTGTAGCACTATGACATGCTTATTCTGGTAATTAAGGGATTTCCTCACTTGTTCCTATAACACTATGAGATGGTTATTCTGGTAAGAAAGGGGTGTCCTCACTTGTCCCTGTAGCACTATGACATGCTTATTCTGGTAATTAAGGGATGTCCCCACTTTTGTCTCTAGCACTTTCACATTGGTATTCTGCTAATTAAGGCTCATCCCCACTTGTCCCAGTAGCACTAAGACATGCTTATTCGGGTAATTAAGTGATGTCCCCACTTGTCCCTTCAGCATTATGAGATGCTTATTCTGGTAAGAAAGGGGTGTCCCCACTTGTCCCTGTAGCACTATGACATGCTTATTCTGGTAATTATGGGCTTCCCCCACTTGTCACTATAGTACTCTGACATTCTTTTTCTGGTAACTAAGGGATGCTCCCTCTTTTCCTGTACCACTATGACATGCTTATTCTGGTAATTAAGGGATGTCCCCACCTGTGCCTCTAGCACTATCACATTGGTATTCTGGTAATTAAGGCACATCCCCACATGTCCCTCTAGCACTAAGACATGCTTATTCTGGTAATTAAGGGATTTCCCGACATATCCCTGTACCGCTATGGGATACTTATTCTAGTAATTAAGGGATGTCCCCACATGTCCCTGTTGCACTATGACATCCTTTTTTGGGTAATTAAGGGATTTCCCTACTTGTCGTTGTAGCACTATGACATGCTTATTTGGGAAGGTACGGCATGTCCCTACTTTCCCATGTAGCACAATGATGTGGTTATGCTGGTAATTAAGGGATGTCCTCACATGTCCCCATAGCACTATGACATGCTTACTGTGACATGCTTATTCTGGTAATTAAGGGATGTCCCCACTTTTCCCTGTAGCACTATGAGATGGTTATTCTGGTAATTAAGGGATGTCCCCACTTTTCCCTGTAGAGCTATGACATGCTCATTCTAGTACACAAGGGATGTCCTCACTTGTCCCTGTAGCATGTACAACATTATTATTCTAGTAATTAAGGGATGTCTCTACATGTCCCTGTAGTGCTATGACCTGCTTATTCTGGTAATTAAGGGATGTCTCCACTTGTCACTGAAGCACTATGACAGGCTTAGTCAGTGAATTAAGGAATGCCCTCATTTCTCCCACTACCACTATGACATGTTCAATCTGGTAATTAATGGCTGCCCCACGTGTCCCTGTAGCACTATGACATGCTTCTTCTGGTAATTAAGGGATTCCCCCACATGTCCCTGTACCACTATGATATGCTTCTTCTGGTAATTATGGCATGTCCCCACTTGTCCTTGTAGCACCATGACATGCTTATTCTGGTAATTAAGGGATGCCCCATGTTGCCTGTATAGCACTATGACATGCTTATTCTGGTAATTAAGGGATGTCCCCACTTTTTCATGTAACACTAAGACATGCTTATTCTGGTAATTAAGGAATGTCCCCAAGTGTCCCTGTAATACTATGACATGCTTATTCCAGTAATTAAGTGATGTCTGCAGTTGTCCCTGTACAGCCATAACATGCTTATTGTGGTAATTAAGGGATGTCCCCACTCTTCCCTGTAGCACTAAGACATGCTTATTCTGGTAATTAAGGGATGTCCCTATTTATGCCTGTAGCACTATCACACTGTTATTCTGGTAATTAAGGCACGTCCCCACTTGTCCCTTTAGCACTAAGACATGCTTCTTCTGTTAATTAAGGGATGTCCCCACTTGTCCCTGTAGTGCTATGACATGCTTATTACTGTAATTAAGGGATGCCACACTTGCCACGTTAGGAATATGAGATGCTTATTTGGGTAAATAAGGGATGTCCCCGTTTGTCCCTGTAGCACTATGACATCCATTTTCGGGTAACTAAGGGATGTCCCCTCTTGTCTGTGTAGCACTATGACATGCTTATTTGGGTAGTTAAGGCATGTCCCTACTTGTCCATGTAGCACTATGACATGGTTATTCTGGTAATAAGGGATGTCCTCGCTTGTCCCTGTAGCATTATGACATGCTTACTATGACATGCTTATTCTAGTAATTATGGGATATCCTCATTTGTACCTGTAGCACTATAACATGCTTATACATATACTTGATGGATGTCCCCACTTTTCCCTTTAGCACTATGACATCCTTTTTTGGGTAAGTAAGGGATGTCCCCACTTGTGCCTGTTATACTGTGATATGCTTATTCAGGTAATTAAGGGATGTCCCGTTGCATTTCGGCATGATTCGTCTGATAAATTAAGGTATGTCACCACTTGTCGCAATAGTGCCATGACATGCTTATTCTGGTAATTAAGGGATATCCCCACTTTTACCTGTAGCACTATGAGATGGTTATTCTGGTAATTACTGGATGCCCCCACTTCTCCCTCTAGCACTATGACATGCTCAATCTGGTAATTATGGGATGCTCCACTTGTCCCTGTAGCACTATGACAGTCTTCTTCTGGTAGTTAAGGGATTCCCCCACATGTCCCCGTACCAATATGGCATGCTTCTTATGGTAATTATGGGAGAACCCCCATTTGTCCCTGTAGCGGTATGAGATACTTATTCTGGTATGTAAGGGATGCCCACACCTGTTCCTTAGCACTATGACATGTTTATTCAGGTAATTAAGGAATGTCCCTACTTGTCACTGTAGCACTATGATGTACTTATTCTGGTAATAAAGTGATGTCCCCACTTGGCCCTGTAGTACTATGACATGCCTATTCTGTGAATTTAGGGATGTCCCCATGTCTGCCTGTAGCACTATGACATGCTTATTCTGGTAATTAAGGAATTTCCTCACTTGTCCCTGTAACACTATGAGATGGTTATTCTGGTAAGAAAGGGGTGCCCCCACTTGTCCCTGTAGCACTATGACATGCTTATTCTGGTAATTAAGGGATGTCCCCACTTTTGTCTCTAGCACTTTCACATTTGTATTCTGCTAATTAAGGCACATCCCCACTTGTCCCTGTAGCACTAAGACATGCTTATTCAGGTAATGAAGTGATTTCCCCACTTGTCCCTTCAGCATTATGAGATGCTTATTCTGGTAAGAAAGGGGTGTCCCCACTTGTCCCTGTAGCACTATGACATGCTTATTCTGGTAATTATAGGGTGCCCCCACTTATCCATGTGGGACTATGACATGATTGTTTTCTAATTAAGGGGTGCTCTCACTTATCACTGCAGCACTATGATATGCTTATTCTGGTAATTAAGGGATGTCCCCACTTGTCTGTGTAGCACTATGACATGCTTATTTGAGTAGTTAAGGCATGTCCCTACTTCTCCATGTAGCACTATGACATGGTTATTCTGGTAATTAAGGGATGTCCCCACTTCTGCCTGTAGAGCTATGACATGCTCATTCTAGTAAACAAGGGATGTCCCCATGTGTCCCTGTAGCATGTACAACATTCTTATTCTGGTAATCAAGGGATGTCAATACATGTCCCTGTAGTGCTATGACCTGCTTATTCTGGTAATTAAGGGATGTTTCCACTTGTCACTGAAGCACTGTGACAGGCTTATTCTGGTAATTAAGGAATGCCCCCACTTCTCCCTCTACCACTATGACATGTTCAATCTGGCAATTAATGGGTGCCCCACTTGTCCCTGTAGCACTATGACATGATTCTTCTGGTAATTAAGGGATTCCCCCACATGTCCCCGTACCACTATGATATGCTTCTTCTGGCAATTATGTCATGCCCCCACTTGTCCTTGTAGCACCATGACATGCTTATTCTAGTAATTAAGGGATGCCCCATGTTGTCTGTATAGCACTATGACATGCTTATTCTGGTAATTAAGGGATGTCCCCACCTTTTCGAGTAGCATTAAGACATACTTATTCTGGTAATTAAGGAATGTCCCCAAGTGTCCCTGTATCATTATGACATGCTTATTCCAGTAATTAAGTGATGTCTGCACTTGCCCCTGTACAGCCATAACATGTTTATTGTAGTAATTAAGGGATGTCCCCACTCTTCCCTGTAGCACTAAGACATGCTTATTCTGGTAATTAAGGGATGTCCCTATTTATGCCTGTAGCCTTATCACACTGTTATTCTGATAATTAAGGGACATCCCCACTTGTCCCTTTAGCACTAAGACATGCTTCTTCTGTTAATTAAGGGATGTCCCCACTTGTCCCTGTAGTGCTATGACATGCTTATTCCTGTAAATAAGGGATGCCACACTTGCCACTTTAGCAATACAACATGCTTATCTGAGTAATTAAGGGATGTCCCCACTTTTCCCTGTAGCATTATGGCATCCGTTTTCAGGTAATTAAGGGATGTCCCCACTTGTCTGTGTAACACTATGACATGCTTATTTGAGTAGTTAAGGCATGTCCCTACTTGTCCATGTAGCACTATGACATGGTTATTCTGGTAATAAGGGATGTCCCCACTTGTCCCTGTAGCACTATGACATGCTTATTCTGGTAATTAAGGGATGTCCCCACTTGTCCGTCTTCTGCTTGTTTGTTTGTGTCTTTCGGCTTTTCAAGGGTAGGGGTAGCCACAGCTGAACTCCCATCCGCTATTGATTGGTAGTTGATTTTTACGTGTTGAGTTACAAGCCCTGACACACAACCTTCAACGAAAGAATGCCCATTCACGTGTATCTCCACACAGAAGATGCTCTAGCTGAGAGTCGAACAGGACACCATCTTACTGTGAGGCAACAACGCTACCGCAGTCTTCTGCTATGACATGTTTATTCTGTTCATTAAGGGATGTCCCCACTTGTCCCTGTACTGCTATGACATGCTTATTCTTGTAATTTAGGAATGCCCCACTTGCCACTTAGCAATACATCATGCTTATTTGGGTAAATAAGGGATTTCCCCACTTGTCCCTGTAGCACTATGACATCCATTTTCGGGTAACTAAGGGATGCGCCCTCTTGTCCGTGTAGCACTATGACATGCTTATTTGGGCAGTTAAGGCATGTCCCTACTTGTCCATGTAGCACTATGACATGGTTATTCTGGTAATAAGGGATGTCCCCGCTTGTCCCTGTGGCATTATGACATGCTTACTATGACATGCTTATTCTGGTAATTATGGGATATCCAAACCAAGGAAAAAACAAACAACCTGCTCCAAAAATAAAACACGAATCCCAATTCTCCACACGAATACCTATTTAATATTTAATTTCCTTTAAGTGCGTTATAATATCGTACACTGTTCGTCAAAGCCAAATGCTCCAACTTCTTCAGAAACATTGAACAACATCCATTGACCATTTTTATATATAAAGTGGTCACAATTAACATTCATTATTCAATTAACTTTTTAAAAACATATGTCATTAAAATAAAACACTAAAGGGCATCTTACCCTATAGATACAGTCATTTAATGCACTTTGAACAACATATAATACCTTTTGAATATATGTAATAATATATAATATAAAAATAAAGATATAAAAAATATATAAAAATTTAGAACTATATAACAAGTGTATATCAATGTAACAATTGTCTTTATCGAAGGTAGAAATTATGTACTAATATGTATATATAGAATAGTGTATAAATATATATACACATACATATTAGTTTATATATGTATACTCATACATATTTGTAGCTACTAAATAGTACATACACTTTAAAACGCAGTTAGTGTAATGGAATGCACCTCAATTAACAGAAAAATTTTTATTATTTTATTTTTTTAATATTATGTTTAATCTTCTAATAATAATACAATTTAAAATATTAAATATTAAATATTATTGAAAATATTGTTAAAAATATTGTTAAAAATATTGTTAGAAGTATTGTTAAAAATATTGATGAAAATATTGTTAAAAATATCATTAAAAATACAACGTGCACACTAATGTCATTCATAATGTTTACCTTTCTAAATTTTTTAACCTAAGGATACACATAATTGAACTCGTTTCATTAATACCTGGAACATGGCAAGCATTAGTTCTTAGTTGCCACAACAGTTCTTTCCTCTCCAATTTCAAAGACTCATGTCCTCCCCTTTTATCATTTACTAACTGGTCGATAACCCTGAATTTAAATTTGTGCCCAGCAAATTCACTGGTGTGCCTAGCTAGAGCATTTTCCATCTTATTCCTGTTAATACTATAGATATACTCATATATTCTATCACTAAGCTTCCTACCGATATAGAAAGCTGGACAGCTGGTACATTTTGCTAGGTGCACTACTTGTTTACTCCACAATTAAATTTACCATTGGACCTATATTTCGTACTACCTATTTTAAAGTTATAGCCTTCATCAATGTATTTGCAAAAGTTGCACATGTTGCATTTATACATACCTTCTCTATTAGTAAATGGTCGGCAATTGCCTTCCAAGATTTCTTTTAAATTGTTTCCACGCCTATATGTAATTTTTGGTCTTTCTGGGAGTATATCTCTAAAATATTTGTCACTAATTAAAAACTCCCAGTTTTTCGTGATAATGTTAGCTATAAAGTAAGAATCCATACTAAAGGTACATATAAAGCCGCTAGTGTTAGTCGATTCTTTGTTACTCTTATTCAACTCCAAGTTTCTACGTTTTTCTTTGTTCAAAATTGGGACATAGTCACCTATTAATCTTTTATACTGAACTTCGTTAACAACCTCCTGGATAAAATACGTAGGGTACCCCCTTTGTATAAAAAAATTGGACATTAAAGTACACTCATCCCTAAACTCATCATCTCTTGTCGTCATCCTAGCTGCCCTAACTAACTGCCCCTTAACTACTGATCTCTTCTGATAGATGGGGTGGCAGCTAGTAAAATGTAAATACATGTTAGAGTGTGTTTCTTTACGAAAAATTTTTGAAACAAAAGTCTTATCATTATAATCTTTCCTTAGATCAACATCCAAGTATACTATTTTTTCTTTACTGTAATTATACGTAAAACTCAGGAAGCTGGTGCTATTATTGAACATTTGTAATAGTCTCTGTAGTTCGATTTCTGCCCCTTGGAATAGAATGAAAATATCATCCAAGAAACGTGTATAAAACAATATATTTTCTTTAAAATCTGGGTTATTAAGCACAAATGACCTTTCCCAATACGCCATCACTAAATTTGCCAGACCTGCTCCACATGGAGAGCCCATTGCCACTCCAATTTTTTGATGATAAATATCATTATTGAACATTACATAATTGTAAGAGAGAACTGTATCAATCAGTTCTTCTACCAGTTTAATTTCACTAGTAGATGCATCCAACGTTTTTAACATGTGTGAAACCCATTCAATACCCACTCCATGTGGAATGGATGAATAAAGATCCTTTACATCCACTGTCACAAAGAAGCCATCAGCACTAAACTCCAAGCTATTTATTGCTTGTAAAAAAGACCAAGAATCTTTCGAAATTTGGTTTTCATGTTTAATATATTTTTGTAATATTCTATCTAATACCTTAGCACAAGTGTACGTAATGCTGTCCCTCCCATCCACCAAAGGTCTCATAGGTGGGTTATTTACACTTTTATGCACTTTCGGGATCCCAAAAAGGACTGGGGTCCTTGGTGCTGGTTGCTGTAGGCATATATACAGGCTTTTATCTATTCTCGCTTCGATATACAACTCTTCTATAAAAGCTTTTACCTTTCTGTAAGCACCGTTCATTTCATTCCTAGAGGCCTTAACATATGTATTGCTATCCAGAATCTTAAACATCCTAGCATTATAATCATCAATAGTCATTATAGCAAGGCCCCCACCTTTATCCGGTTTCATAATACGAATTGGAGCTTGTTTCAAAAAACTCAAAATTTCTCTCTCTTCCTTACTTATATTATACTTGTGCCTGTTACTGTAACCCAGTGTTGTTTTGGCTTTTTTCAAATTCCTTAAATCAACCTCATTGACCTTCTCAAAAAGTGCTAAAAGTGGATGTAAAGGAGGGTTATATACACTAGAAACACAACAGTCGGATTTATTATTCAAATTTTCCCCCATTAGGGCTAGTAGGTTAAGTTTCCTAATGAAAATTTTAAGGTCAATTAGAGTGTTAGCCACATCAAAATGGGCAGAGGGTACAAAGGTGTACCCTTTCGAGAGCAGATCCATTGTATCTGGGCAAATAAACATGTCAGTATAATTAAAAACTTTAAAATCTTGGCTTGAGTTAAAAAGTACATGACAGAAAGGTTGGTCATCAAAAGGGGTGTCAAGAGTCTTATTTTCTACCATTTCTTCCTCTTGTTCCTCATGGTTCTGTTGTTCTGCACTGCTGGTTTCGAGGCTCGATCTCGAAAATTTCTTTCGTTAAAGTCCCCCCCCGCATTTTTATTCTGTGCTGGGGTATTCATAGCAATTGAATCATTACACTGTGCCAACCTTTCACTCCGGCGGACATTACTAGGGCCATCCTGTTGTTTAGCCCCAGTGTGAGCATCATTTGTACTAGAGGATGCTACATACTCAGTCTCTCCCTCTGGGTTATTAACCCTATTATTAAAGTGCTGGTTGACATTACTATTATTACCCGCCAGCATTGGCCTTTGAGAATTAGGTGGCTTTGGGTACGCATTACCCTCACCATAGTCTTTAAGGTCACGTTTTATTTTTTTAATTTTTGTAGAGTTCAATTTTGACAGATAATCATCAATACTAGCAAAAATTCTTTCATAATCAAAGCGATACCTGGGGAAACTGGTATCGCTCTTAATTGAAGAATCCAATTCTTCAATTTCAGTCAGTAAATCATCCACCATAGACTGATAGTGAGTACAAAATACATCCAAAAGCTCCAAGCCATGTTTATCAAATAACGAAATCAAGGCTTTATGAAAAGCAGAGCCTTCCATAAGTCCCGTGGGAAACTGCCATTGCCTAAGCCCCTTTGGTATTATTTTAAGATTAATACATTCACGGAAGTATGCTATCTCTAATTGTAGCTTCCGTACCTTACATAACTTTTCATCGAACGTGTTCAATTTGGAACCCAAATCCATGCACACCTCTCGGTCAGTTTCTATCATGTTATTCGAGTGCACGCCATTAAACAAAAAAGTTCTACAAACCCATATATTTAAAGATTCAGTTCTTGTTACATCTCCAACGCCTTGATTATTCACTCCTTCAGCGTGTCCCAGGCCGGTTACGTCAGCAGTAATGCTTCTACGAACCCTCGTTCCCGTTGACAGACCTGATTCATCGCTTGCAGTGGTCGCTCCAGTTCAAAAACCTGGGTTGGCGTTAGCGGAAAAAAACACTGTGTTACTGGCTGCGTTTGCATTTGTTAAACCAAACGCTATGTTACTAACTGCATTTTGACTCTGTGGGTCTTGTTGTACATTCGTAGCCATTTCAAACCTCTGTGATAAATTGTCCACCTTCTGGGACAATAGCTTGATTAATGCTGTCAAGTTTCCATCACTCCCCTGATCATTAGGGGTAGAAATAGTAATCGGTGGTGATTCTGGGTCCATGTTATTGACGTAGACAAACCAAGGAAAAAACAAACAACCTGCTCCAAAAATAAAACACGAATCCCAATTCTCCACATGAATACCTATTTAATATTTAATTTCCTTTAAGTGCGTTAAAATATCGTGCACTTTTCGTCAAAGCCAAATGCTCCAACTTCTTCAGAAACATTGAACAACATCCATTGACCATTTTTATATAAAGTGGTCACAATTAACATTCATTATTCAATTAACTTTTTAAAAACATATGTCATTAAAATAAAACACTAAAGGGCATCTTACCCTATAGATACAGTCAATTAATGCAATTTGAACAACATATAATACCTTTTGAATATATGTAATAATATATAATATAAAAATAAAGATATAAAAAATATATAAAAATTTAGAACTATATAACAAGTGTATATCAATGTAACAATTGTCTTTATCGAAGGTAGAAATTATGTACTAATATGTATATATAGAATAGTGTATAAATATATATACACATACATATTAGTTTATATATGTATACTCATACATATTTGTAGCTACTAAATAGTACATACACTTTAAAAACGCAGTTAGTGTAATGGAATGCACCTCAATTAACAGAAAAATTTTTATTATTTTATTTTTTAATATTATGTTTAATCTTCTAATAATAATACAATTTAAAATATTAAATATTAAATATTAAATATTATTGAAAATATTGTTAAAAATATTGTTGAAAATATTGTTAGAAGTATTGTTAAAAATATTGATGAAAATATTGTTAAAAATATCATTAAAAATACAACGTGCACACTAATGTCATTCATAATGTTTACCTTTCTAAATTTTTTAACCTAACTGTTGTAGCAACTAAGAACTAATGCTTGCCATGTTCCAGGTATTAATGAAACGAGTTCAATTATGTGTATCCTGAGGTTAAAAAATTTAGAAAGGTAAACATTATGAATGACATTAGTGTGCGCTAGTATTTTAATGATATTTTTAACAATATTTTCATCAATATTTTTAACAATACTTCTAAATATTTTTAACAATATTTTTAACAATATTTTCAATAATATTTAATATTTAATATTTTAAATTGTATTATTATTAGAAGATTAAACATAATATTAAAAAAATAAAATAATAAAATTTTTTCTGTTAATTGAGGTGCATTCCATTACACTAAATGTGTTTTAAAGTGTATGTACTATTTAGTAGCTACAAATATGTATGAGTATACATATATAAACTAATATGTATGTGTATATATATTTATACACTATTCTATATATACACATTAGTACATAATTTCTACCTTCGATAAAGACAATTGTTACATTGATATACACTTGTTATATAGTTCTAAATTTTTATATATTTTTTATATCTTTATTTTTATATTATATATTATTACATATATTCAAAAGGTATTATATGTTGTTCAAATTGCATTAAATGACTGTGGGCAGGATTCACGAAGCCTACGTGTAAGAGTTATAACTCATACACGGAGGCTGCAGTTAAACGGAGTGATGTCAGCATGCTCTGCATATTAATGAGAGCATGCTGAATCACACTGAAGGCCAACACGGTCCGTGTAAGACAGTAGGGGGCATGCCCGTAGGCCGAGCCCTGTAAGCGGACACGCCCCCAGAAGAGGAAAAGTACCCAAAGGAAACACCCACGACAGAGTCCACGGAAATGTGAATAAACAGAACACAACACATGCCCCCACAGACTATGAACATAAAAGAAATATAAATGAACATGTTATAATTTTTTTTTAAACTGTAAAGATGTTTAACCATGAGTGCGCTCGTTTGCACGGGCATGCCCGTAGCGCAGCTACAGTTAGCAATCAGTGGGAAAGCATATAAAAACTAAATATGCAAAATAAAGCAGGAAGCAATAGCGTAGCGGTAGAGATGCTGGCTGCAGAGCAGGCATTCATGGTTCGAGCCCCCACAACACCATTTTTTTTTTGGCAAAATAAGCAGGAAACAAGTCCCTGACAAATATGTAGACATAAAACCACAGCTCATGTAAAATGTAATGAAATAGCCCATTCATATTGAAGAAATGTGAGGTAACAAAAGAATAAAAAATGCCAGATGTGCCCATAGATGAGCTACAGTTTAACAGGGTGAGTGTATCTGCCCGTAGATGAGCAGTGGTTTAACTGGTGCAAAATGAGTGCCCGTAGCTGGGCAGTGGTTTAACACGCTATATCTATGTGCCCCTAACTGAGCTGAGCGTAATATGCGTGTCGATAGCCAAATGAGGCTTAAAGCAGTGTACCCCATTTGTGCGGAGCTGCGCACCGCGCAAACAAGCTAACCGACGGGCAACGTTGAGCAAGCCGTATCAAAACTGCCTTTACACAGACACACCCCTCAGCATGTCTAGACAGTCATGAAAAATAAAAAGCAATGGTCAGGTTCGAACCCAGGATACTATACACCATAGTCAAGGCACAGAACCACTAAGCCATGACAGCAGTACCTAGAAATGCAATAATAGCTAATATATAGGAATGAATACAAACTACAGCATGACAATGCAGGTCTACTGAAGTTGATACAATACCAAAATGGCCAATCACAGATATGTGCAGGAAAAACGGACTATATAAGCCCCATAGGCGGGAATACACAGCATAAACGATTGTAGAACAGACCTGCAGGCAGAATGTCAGGAGTAGGTGAGGGTAGTCGCTTTCGAGCACAGAGGTGGGGTGTTGAGGAGTCCAGGTACATGGCCTGGCTCCTAGTCCACAATCATGAGGCCCAACTCATGCAGGGCCAGGTCCTCTGGGGAGCATACAGGGCTGAGGCGTGGGACCAGTTGGCTCATGAACTCACCAGTGCCACAGGGATTCCAAGGACTGGTGAGCAGGTCCGTCACCACCATGCGGACCTGAAGAGACGCAAGCAAGACCAACTGAACCTTTGGATCCAGGAGGCCCGGCAAACACCCAACGCCCCACTACTGAGTAAGTAACATTTAATTATGTATGTAAAAAATTAAAATAGCTGATATTATGGAGATGTGTATTCCAATATTACTTAATTTATATTACAGCTGCAGGTATCCGTTCTGCGAACCGCAGAGCCTATGGCGATAGGCTGGTGCGGTTGCGCCACCAGGCAGGTCAGTAATCCACTACCAGTAACTGTAAATAAATATAAAAGTATGACAGTCAGCAAAAGAGTGCAGTGTAGCCAGTAAGGAATAAAATCTGCAAGTAACAGTGTGAAAGTGTATGCAAGTATTGCTTGATTACAAGAGTTCCCAGCCTGTAAGTGTAAACTAAACATGAAACTGTCCAACATATATTCTGAAATAAAAATGCCCTGCCTGTAAGAAAATAGTACACAACCTGCAGCAGGCCGAAAAGTATAGCTGCAGAAGATGATGAAATCACATGTGTGAAATATATCCCTGTGGAAATACTGAAACATGACAGAAGTGAGACTGCTGGAAAGGATTGTAATAACTACTGTTAAAACATGTCAATAAAGCCTAGAAGTACCATCCTGAATAGTAAAATGAAAGCAAGTGAGAGAGTGTGAGAAAGTGTCATGAATCCAGCAATACAGTAGTAATAACCCCTGAATAAAGTATACTGCAGTCAAGACAGAATGAAGTGCATGTGAGACTCAGAACCAAACAGCGAAATCTGTTCAAAGTGTTGCTGCATGTGGAATGTGTATCCCAAAATCTGGATATGTTGCTCCCAGTCTGAAATACGCAGATAGGATGATTGTCTGATATACCAAACATCCACACTTGTCTACAGGTATATAAAGCAAAAGTAGCAAGATGATGTAGCTGAACAAAGCTTGATATGAATGTGTATGAAGAACACTAAAATGTATATTGATGTTGCAGTAACAGTCCTATCAGCAAGGTGAAATAGTTATCATATAGGACACTGTAGTTAGAACAGTAGTGTGTATATAACTGTAGCTATTAGAAATGTACAGCATATGTATTGTTATTCGAAGGTGTTAATATTACTTTCTTTACCCCACCCTATAACCACATATAACCCATTCCACGTGAAAATGGTATGTACAATCACAATTAACACCCCTGGACGTTTGTCCTGTTGGGTCATATATATTTGCATGTCCGTTGATGCATCTGCCCTGTTCATACATCCACACCTGATGGCCTGTTGCCATCAATTATCCCTGCATGTTGTTGGACTGTGTATTTCTGTTCAAATTATGCATGTGTTATGCATGCTGTTCAATGGTGTGAATATCTGGGTGTTTGGTTAATGAGAATACTAATGCATGCTGTTACAACTAACTGTGAATGGTATTATATGTCACTAACCCAAACTGTCATGACATAATGCAAACCATAGTACGACAGGGAAGGTGGGTTCCAGCGGACCCACCTCTCCCACCTCAGCTGGCGAGTGCACCTGGCACTAGTGCCGAGTCCGGACCCTCCTCCGGTGGCCCTGTGCCACCTGCGGGTGGAAGCGCTGCAGGGGATGGGGCTCGCCCCCCCTCTGCAAGTGTGGCCAGAGGAGATCCACCACTCACCCTCCGTAGCATCCGGACTGTGGTGCGTAGGGAGATTCGGGACTCTGTCCTTGAGCCCCTACACCAGCGGCACGGTGGCGCAACTAACGGGCATGCCTGTTGCCCGCCTACACAGCCCCAGCACAGCCCCATCCTGGGCAGTGAAGGAACAGTGGCAACTGCCTATGGGTGGGGATATCAGTTCCACTGTTGCCATCTGTGGGCTCATGGGCTCTGGATATCCAAACCTCCGTCCCCGTCAATTGTGTAACCCCCCACGTGTCATACACGCCCCTGTATGCATCTTGTTTGTCTTGTCTGTTTACCTACCCAACCTACCTCCCCAGCTGAACCGACTTCCTTCACCTGACATACCACTCTTACCTGAAAAAAAAAACAAAAAATAAAAAAAGGGCACTCTGTACCCACAAAAAAATTACGCCCCATACATAGCTGCCCATTCCGCACACATGTCCGCTGGACATGGAACCTATCAATTACAATTGGCTGTACAACAAGTATTATTGTTGTCCTGACACCTCTCCCAGGGGTGGAAGGTTTCAAATGTCACACCAAATTACATACATATGCACAGCTGTTGCTGATGAAGAAATGGGCAGCTATGGCCCGGCCTTACCTACATCCCTCCTGCACATCCCAAGCTTGTTTCCCTACTGTCTTACCCTCTTTGTGACCCCTTTTTCACCACTTTCCTGTCTCCCCATTTTCTTTTCTTTCAAAGAAAATAGCGCGGGTGGGCGCAGAGCTAACCGCCAGTGCGCATGCGTGAGCTCCGCGCAAACCAGCGCTAGCCCGGCTACAACTGCTTAAAAGTGCCTTAGTCACTGTGATTGACAGGTCCTGTACTCAGTTCAAAAGAAAAATAAACCCCCACTGTCAGTCCCGAACCCAGGACCTTGGAAACACTAGTCTGTACAACCTACCACTAAGCCATGACTCTTATACAAAAACATTGTGCTAAAATAAATATAACCTGTAAAAGTAGGGATGAATGTAAAGGGAATATAGGATGTGTAGTACACAAAGCATGTCATTTAAAATAAATGTCAAAACTACTTGATATCCATAATAGTAGTTTGTGAAAAGAAACAGCCATGCTAGTTGGCAGCCTGTAGATAATAAGGTCAGTTAAAGTACATAGATATATTTATGCATATGTACATATATATATATATATATATATATATATATATATATATATATATATAAATATATCTATATATAGTTGTAGGAGTCAATGTGCATACACACTTGCTACAGGGAACATGAAAGAGGAATGGAGAATTGTGAATATACAACACAGCCTGAAGCATGAGAGAGATACTAACCTTTACAGTCACAGAACACTGTCCAAAGCATACCAGCATGGTCCCCACCCTCACAATCTGAAAGGGCAACGCCTATCACAAATACCCTTTTATAGCACTGACCTGAAATCACAGTGAGAACTGCAATCAGTACACAACTGGCTGTATGCAATTAGCAAATGCTGGCCTTCAATTGGTACAGAGGCCATCACATGGACCTATGCAGATACCTACAAAAGCATCCAGTGCTAACACTCCCCACATGCAATACATTCATTGCATTGTCTGTAAGCAGACAGAGGGAGGGCGAGAAGTGGAAGAGAGAGAGAGAGAGAGAGCAAAAAAAAAAAAAAAAAAACCAGACACTGTGACTCTCTGTACCCTGAAGCTGTCAGCACTGACAGTAGCAGCAGCAAGCAGAAGCTGTGGTAACGCAACCAGCTGCGACAAACAGAGGTAATGCAAAGTAGCAGGTTAATAGTGTGCATACTGTGAACCCTCCAAATGTGTCATAGGTCTGTATCCATAGGTATGTCCATGTGATATGTTGTGTGTACATAGTTCCAACAAAAGGGGATGACCATACATCACATGTCAAGCAGTCATAGGCCAGGATCCTGGTAGCATGTGTCTGTGCGTTGGCCTAGCAATGGCTGTAGTGACTGCTTTGAAATGTCAGCCAGGCCCAAAAGTCAGGATCAGCCCATCCCAAAGGCACACTGGCTGGGAACAAGTGTCTGCAGGTACCTGATGTCACTGCACATGCATCCCATATTGCATAATCCCATAGCGTAGCAGACCAGGCCCATTATGCATATGATGTGGTAATTCCCAGGGTCAGTCGAGGTGCCCTCTTAGTGTTGTGGGACCACTGTTGCTGTATGCCACTGTCCAGGTACATATCCTGTAGCACGGCCAAGATAAACTATCAGTGTTACATGCGGTGGTATGTCCCCTCAGAGTGCTGGTAGCACACATCCAGGGGGACCATGAGGTCACAGTGATGCTGTGTGTTCTCCTCTGCTGCGGGAGGCCCTCACCTGGACATGTGCGATGATAGGGAGGTCACATCCAGCTGGAATAAATATCCCAAAGGTGAGGAAGAAGGAGGGGGGATATGTGCACCAAACATGTCTGCAGGAATGTTGCCAATATGCGTGTGTTTGGTGAATGTTAAGTAGGTGTGGACTAACACAGAGCATATCTGAGGCATGTGGTCCATATGTGTAACATAACTGAAGAAGGCCTTGTGGTCATCCATAGTGTTTGTGTCCATTTCCCTCCCAGAGTAGGCTGTGGCTGTTGTTATGACGGACTGTAGTGTAGTACCAGTGCTGACCACAGATGCCTACCCTTAATGTGAATGTGCTCTGTCCTGCAGTAGCCTCCTGCTATTGTTATACAATCTGCCTCTGTCTGGGGTCCACTGGACAGGATGCCTAACCTTTGTGCATAGGGTCTGGGTTAGACATGTGTGTGCAAGTGTCATGCAATCCGCAGCATGTCCGTGGTAAGCATTTGCAAAGGGGTCAGCAGTGTGGCTTGTGGCTTCCACTGTCCCAGTGTGCTGCATGGATACCATCCCAGTCCCAGCAAGTGAATATCTGTCTAACCACATACATATCAAAGTAGTCTACTGTGCTGGTGGTGGTGGTGGGATATGTATATCCAGGCCGAGTAACGTCTGTCCACATCACAGTAGTGGACGGTGTCCCACATACAGTACCTTGGGATGAACCCCCAGAGTGAGGTTGTGCATAGCACCTGTCAGTGTGTGCTGACCGATGGGGCATGCTACTACATTGTGTGGAATGTGGCAGGTATTGTTGCACAGGTGTTGGCTGAGCACTGATATCTGGCCATGTACCTGTGTATCCACCACGACACACACATGCAACATATGGGAGTAGTAGTATATCACTACACATGAGTATCATGTATAGTATGTGTGCCATACATTGCTGACATGGTCTGCTGATATCCTGTCTGTGTTCTCTTCCAGGGAGATGGCGCGACAGCGTAACCCCGCCTACTCTGTGGCAGAAGATGAGGAGATCCACCAGAGCCTGGTGCGGGAGTATGACATCCTGTTTTCCCGCACCAGTCAGAACCAGCAGGAGAGAGCCGCACTGTGGCAAGACCTTGTCCGTAGGGTAAATGAAATTGGCATGCATAACAGGACATATGAGCAGCTACGACATCAATGCAGTGATTTAATCCGAAGTGTCCAGCAGCGTGCATCAGATATCCACAGGCAACAGGTCGCCACAGGAGGTGGGGTGGCCACACATCCCCCCCTCACCAGACTGGAGGAGCTACTCCTAAGTGTTGTGGCTCCAGCCCCGGAACACCAACAGCAGTACATCTGCATTATGATGGAGGCTGGTTCCACACAACAGCACGACATGGAGCATGCAGGTAATATGCCATATGTACACCTGACTGTTCTGTACACTGTATCATATGCAATATCAATGGGACAGATGTGCCCACTGACATTAATCTCATCATTTCTGCAGGTCCCTCCAGGGTTACAGAGAGACAGGCCATCCATGCTGGTGAGTGTGTTTAACATAACCTATAATAGTCCTGATAATGCTAGTAACAGTAGTGTAACTCAGTAGTGCTCTGTGTGTATACTGCAGGGTGTGCATGTGTGCATGTGTGCAGGTGTGTCAGTGCCCATGTGTGCATGTGTGCAGGTGTGCCTGTGTCCACGTGTGCAGGTGTGCCTGTGTCCACGTGTGCATGTGTGCCTGTGCCCACGTGTGCATGTGTGCATGTGTGCCTGTGTCCATGTGTGCATGTGTGCATGTGTGTCTGTGTCCACGTGTGCATATGTGCATGTGTGCATGTGTAGACGTGACCATGTGTGCATGTGTGCATGTGAACATGTGTGCATGTGTGCATGTGTCCATGTGTGCATGTGTCCACGTGTGCATGTGTGCATGTGTCCACGTGTGCATGTGTCCACGTGTGCATGTGTGCATGTGTGCATGTGTGCCTGTGTGCATGTGTGCATGTGTGCCTGTGTGCATGTGTCCATGTGTGCATGTGTGTATAAGTGCATCACTGGTAACAATGTCTGGAGAATGTAAACTGTGTTTCCTGTCTTCATCCCACAGGTTCTGGGGCTGCTCTGGTGACCTGCAGCAGGAACCTGAATCCTGTGCCACGGCTACTGGTAATGATGATATATGTGTAATGGTACAGGAAGGTGTGTCAGGGTCTGCCATTGGTCAGCCAATTGACAGTACACAGCTGTCAACCCCATCATTGCACACAGTCATCCTGCCTATACATCCTATGTCACCATTGTCCCTAGGTGATGGACAGGATACAGCAGGCATAGACCAGGGTAATGTGGTACCTGTGGCACATGCATCCCCACACAGCAGCCATGGGCAGGGTCCTCCGATGGTACCACACAGACAGTTGCCTATGGGTTCTTGTGGGAGCATCTGTGGGCGTACTGCCTCTGGCCAACGTGCCCAAAGAGGTCTGTCAACCTCAGCAATGTTTCGGACTGTCATGCAGGCTCAGTCACGTATGGAAAGGTACACCAGACAGGGTCTGAGGGAGCTCAGAGCATGCCGCACAGCCATGACAGACAGTATGCGTGACATTGCGGATGCTATCCGTAACTTCACTGATGTCATAGACAGACATTGTGGGGACATATTACAGCAGTTCCACAACCAGATGTCCATGAGCCAGGGCAATGGTGGGCGTCTGCGGCGTCGACATGGCCGTATGCCGGCAGCGGCAGCAGCTGGCAGTCGGCGCCCGG
The DNA here is from genome assembly GCF_019279795.1 of Protopterus annectens. Classification (NCBI taxonomy): domain Eukaryota; kingdom Metazoa; phylum Chordata; order Ceratodontiformes; family Protopteridae; genus Protopterus; species Protopterus annectens. The sequence goes on from NC_056730.1 coordinate 929,311,355, forward strand.
CAACAGGCTCGCGCATGCCCCCATAGTGCCAGCAGCAGCCCCAGCAATGCTGGGTCTGTGCTGTCATCGGAACGCCCCAGGAGACCACGTGCACGTGGCTCTGGACAGTCCCAACAGGGACATGTGTCCAGTCAACACACCCCCGCTTCTGATGACAGTACCCAGTCAGGCTTTGTACTGGATACAGTCCGTAGCACCCCTGCCAGGCACAGGTACCGTGTCCGTGCACACAGACACTGATCTGTATGGCCTGCTAGGTGCAGTCTGTGGCTGTCCACAAACCCCTGTATATGGCAGCCATGAGGTGGAACTGTGTGCGTGCATACACACATGCAAAATGTTAACACTTAGGGCAACCACATACACGCACACACTGCACCAACACTGCCCCACCCTGTACTGCTGCCCCTCACCAACACACATACACACACATGTCAATTGGTGGTATCAGTGGCTGACTCAGGCATACCTAATCCACACCCTGTGCATATGATGACACTCTGCCACCTCCTGCAAACTCCAACATCATTGCGGGAACAGGTAAACACATTGCTGATGCACAGGGTGACTACATAGACGTGTATTAGTAGTATCATGTTGGTAACAGTACAGTGTGGTGCTATGACTGTGTGTGTACCCCAGCATGCCTGCTGTAGTAACTGTATGAATGTCCTGAATTGTTATCTGCACCCATAGTACATACCAAAGTATAACAGCTGCACATAATTGCATGCCGGTGGTAAGGTTGTCAACAGATAGCCGCATACATGGGTAGCACAGGGGGAAAGCTAACGCAAGTAGTGATATGCAATGGTGGACATGCACAGTAATGGTGTCAAGATGCCCACAACGACTATGCCATGTGTATGTTCACGCATCTAGATATGTGTGCAGTACCAATGTTGTCCAGATCACAAATAAGTATGACATAATATCGGTTCTACCATGGGCATCTGTGCTGCGTATTCCTGGCTACATGTTGATAGTGCCTACATATTTGCATTGTTACTTACTGTTATTGTTACCCCTTCTTTGTTGTATAATGCAGTACTTCCAGCCCTGTGTACTGTAGCCTTGTTTGCATGCATGTTCGCCTGGGGTCCCCTGGAACACTGCTTACACCTGCAATGCAGAGTTACAGTGCTTCTGTAGACTGCTAGTGACATCTGCATAGCGTACCATATGTATGTCAACCTTACACATGACAGAACATCACTGTCTGTCCTGTACGCATGTACGTTGCCTGTGACACATTGCACACATCTTACCTGGCATTTACCCACGTGTGCAGTCATATATGTCAGTGCTATGAGACAGAGGCAGTCCACCCACACATACACACCTTCAGTATGTTGTTCCCCATTGGCCCTATGTGTTGGTACTCATCATGACAATCACACTACTAGGGTGGCATGTACAAAGGTAACCTGTGAATCGCCTCTATGGTCCAGTCGTGGTTTATGTGGGTCATGTGTCATTGTCACAGCTGCCACATGTATGCAGTCAGCCATCACCCTTGGCCAGGAATGTACAACACATGTGTGGGATGCCACCACACAGCCAATCTGGGGACTGGTCTCTCTGAACCCAGTGATGCCATACCCTGTCAGGTGGCATGTCATATATACTACGTCCAGGACAAACGTCAAACCCAATCCCTGCTGCTACTATTGATAATACCCCTGAAGATGTTCCTGATAGCTTTGACCAGTCCTTTACTGAGACATTGCAGGCCCTAGCTAGCCATCTACCTCCTAGCTCCCCTGGTCCTGAAAGCAGCACCCCTAGAAAACTACTTGCGTCCAGCTGCCAACCAGTCGCCACTTCACTTCTCCGTACCTTGGTTGTAACAGTGAAACCCACTACACTGTGTGCTGATCAACACCCTGCCGAGTACCTATCAAAACCAGATGATGCTATTGCTTACCCCGTCTCAAAGGTAATCAAAGGTACTATGTTAGAATCTACCTTTCCCACCATCTGGAAAATGTCATATGTAATCCCACTTCACACAGGAGGGAGCTCTACTGAAGTCTCCACTTATAGGCCAATAGCTATACTCTCTCCACTTGCAGAGATTATGGAGACTTTCGTCATAGACAAGTCATGCACCACCTAATCCAAACTCGCATTATGGCAGACACTCAGCATGGCTTACGTCCTCATCACAGCACTACGTCAGGCCTCCTAGCCTTTACTAACACCATAAGCCATACTTGCAACATTAATTATATATCCACAGCCCTCTTTTTGGATAACTCAAAGGCATACGATATGGTTGATCACCAACTTGGACTCCACACCCTGCACAGACTGTCTAGATACTGGAGCCTTCCAGTGGTGTCAATCCTACCTGCATGGTCAACAGCAGGCCGGCCTCTGGCAGAACAAACCGTCTAACCTTCTACCTAACACCCTCAGAGTACCACAAGGCTCTATCCTAGGGCCCTTGCTGTCCTCCATCATCATTAACGACCGTTATACTGTCATCCCAAAGGTCAGCTGTATCCAATATGCTGTATACTCTACTCTGATCTGCTCAGCCACATCTCCAGTAGAGTTATGGTCAGCTACCCAGACCACCTTTAATACAATAGCAAACTGGCTTTCTGAAAATCGTCTGATCCTAAATCCCAATCAAACTAAACTGCTGTTATTCCACCAACACGTAGGTCTACCACATTCACCGTTACCATAACACCAACTGATGGCACAATAATCTCCCCTAACCCATCTCCGAAACTATTAGGTGTCATCATAGACAATAACCTCATATGTGACATACATGTTAACCAGATTAGCAAAGCCATCAATAGAAAGCTAGGGTCACTTTACAGAATTAAAGCCTTCCTAGCCCCTCCAGCTAAAGGTGCCATAGCTCGCTCACACCTTGTTTCAGCCCTTCTGTATGCATCCCCTCTACTCTCACATATGAACAAGACTGTCCTTAACAAGCACTGGATTTGCTACAACCACATTGCCAGGTTTGCCACTGCGCTGCCTGTTAGGACACATCATTGCATCAATCTAAATCAGCTTGGTTGGCTTGCAATACCCAGCCTAATACAGTATAACCAACTGATTATGGCCTATAACATCCTCTATAATCCAGACAATACTCCTGCACTTAAATTATAATCACCCCCTATAACAATCCTAGACTGCTTCGATCCTCTAACAATGTACTACTTCAAACTAGCGAGCTTATTAACACAGCTGGTGATTCTCTCTTTGCAAATCCTGTAAGTAGATCCTGGAACTCACTTCCAGCTGATATTACCCTAATGTCCACCTTAGGTCATTTAACAGTAGACTCAAACAACATTTGTCACGTAACTGGCTATGTCAATGTATTAAGCCTGGCTAACTCGAATGTGTAACCTGTGTGAACCACTGTACTGTGTAATTACAATTTCATCCTGGCTTGTGCTCAGGTCTAACATTAACCTGTGGAACATGTTGGACCTGCTTACTTATGTAATCGCTGTAAATAATCTGTTTGTACTATGTAATGCTAGTATTCTGTAATGCTGTATCTGCTACCCTTGTAGCTTGTCTCCACGGGCCTACCCTGGGAATGGACATGCATCCAGTTGGGCTATCCCAGTCAACATATGTAGGATACATAAATAAATCAATACATGATATTACAGTGACGACAATACCAGTAAGACATTGACACACACTGACAGCATGCTGAACACACTGGGGCATATGTGGGGACTCAGACTAGCAGCCTGCCTGTGCATCACACACCTCCGCAGCTGGCACACAGGCATATGTTCCGTCGGAACAGAGCACATGCCACACATGGCATGCACATCCCCTGTGCCACACACCCACAGCCTGTAGGGCTACACAACACACCTGCTACAGACGTGTCAGGTACCTGTCATGTGTGCTGCACTGGGGTCCCGCTCAACAGGCTGTATCTGGTGAAGGTCACAGTGATATGACTCAGGGGCACTATGGTCCACCACAGCACACATGCATACAGGTCAGACAGAGGCATGGACACATATGACTCACTCATTGACCATGCCAGTGTGGCTACCTGGGACATACCTCCCTGGACTACATGATAGGGAACATAGAATGGATCTCTCAGCATGTGGCACAGGCCAGTATGAACCTGATGTTGGTTGCCAACATACCCTCCCCAGGTATTCTACCACTATATGTGGGAAGGCTGTTGTATGTCTACATTATGCTCAGTCTCCACTGTCATTCATAGGGTATCCACTGGCTGTCAACGTGTGCTTACATGCTAGGGAAGCCACATTGATGTTCACGGGTCATCTTGCACGTGACACACATGGCCCAATGTATACTGGCAAGGCTCCTTGGTACACACATACTGCCTTATGCTGCAGGACATGGTTTACATAGCGACCTCCGTGGGTATCACACAGGTTAGGACACTAACAGTGCTGCTACACAACTACAGCAGTGTACACCGGAGGATGCATGCACCAGACACTGCCCTCAGCACGGTGAACTGCAGTGTCTGTGCAGTACCAGATGCATGATTCATGGCTCACAGGTGTTACCCATCACTGACAGGTTATGCCCCATACCATGCCTGTCGTCCCGTACACATGTAACACACATGGATAGGGGTGGTATCCTGTTAACACAGATACACACACCTCCAGGTTGTTGGCACAGCACAAACCATCAGGGCCTACTCATGTGCAGCTGACAGTGTGTCGGACTGCCATCTGGTTCATAGCATGGCACACACAACCCTCACATACACAGGAATACCACCTATCCTCCATAACAACACCAGCAATATGACAGTCCCATGAACTGTGTTTATAAGGCCATACTGCATCCAGCCGAACATTGTGTGTGAGCATTACTGTAGCTACAACACTCTAGTTGAAGAGTTCACAGCATGTGGTCACCGAAATGCAGTGGAATGACATGTTACCACTACCACTACAGGTGGGAACATGCAGCACCTGTACATTGACTACATGTACACTATATGGCCCAGACCAGATGTGTATCCCCTGCTGTAGGTCTTTCACCATAGACACCCACACTGTATAGGGACATACCACGTGCGGACCCTGCACAGTAAGACACAGTCATATTGGTATACATTGCTAATACCATTTATCCACACAAAGCATGTGTCAGACATGGTAACTACTGCAGGCCACAGGTATTTATGTGTATGTGTCACACACATACATCATGTGTGCAATGCCATTGCTGGGTTAGGCAATGGCATGCATTGTTATGTACAAACACCCGCACAAGGTCATACTGTGTGACACAACCACACATGATAGTTGTGGGTTACCAAAACATGCCTATCTGTACTCTGACGATGGTAATAGACACAGTAGCAGAGCACACTATTGGCATTACTAGCCAACTAGCCCTGTCTGGCTGTGCTGATAGTGTGGTGACATCCCCTGTGTTTACTGGTGGAGTATGCAGCATCTGGTGTATAGTAGTATTTGCCAAAAGGATCTGTTCCCTCACACTTGCATTTACACACACCCTACTATCCCCACACACATGCACACTTGCCATATGCAGGATTCATTCCCCTACCTACCTATGTCATGACACGTGAGAGGGATGCATTAGCAAAGCGCACTGTTCGGTTTACTAGATAGTTCCTCGTCTCTGGCTATACTTATAGGGTGCTGACAACATCAGTACTTTGAAAGGGTAATGTGCATCAGGTAGTGTGATCACCTGATTGCCAAAACTAACATGTTTTTCATACGGAAATGCACACACACACATGTCTTTACAGGTTTCAAAATCCTACCTAATTACATTACGATACACAGGGGAAACGCATTAGCAGAGCACGCTATTTGCATTACTGGGAGGCTTCCCTTCTCCTGCTGTACTTCTAGGGTGCTGACATCATCTGTGTTTAGAAAGGGGCGTGTGCATCCTGTAGTGTGTTCTCCCAGTTGCCAAAAGGAACATTTCCCTCAGACATATCTGCACACACACAATAACCCCCCCCCCATCCAAACACACACACACACACTTGGCATCTGCAGGAGTCAAACCACTACCTAACTATGTTATGACAGATGAGACGGATGCATTAGCAGAGCGCGCTATTCGCATTACTAGGAGGCTTCCCTTCTCCTGCTGTACTTATAGGGTACTGACATCATCTGTGTTAAGAAAGGGGTGTGTGCATCCTGTAGTGTGTTCTCCCAGTTGCCAAAAGGAACATTTCCCTCATACATATCTGCACACACACACACAATAACCCCCTCTCCATCCAAACACACACACTTGGCATCTGCAGGACTCAAACTACTACCTAATTATGTTATGACACATAAGACGGATGCATTAGTAGAGCGCGCTATTCGCATTACTAGGAGGCTTCCCTTCTCCTGCTGTACTTATAGGGTACTGACATCATCTGTGTTAAGAAAGGGGCGTGTGCATCCTGTAGTGTGTTCTCCCAGTTGCCAAAAGGAACATTTCCCTCATACATATCTGCACACACACAATAACCCCCTCCCCATCCAAACACACACACTTGGCATCTGCAGGATTCAAACCACTACCTAACTATGCTATGACACATGAGACGGATGCATTAGCAGAGCGCGCTATTCGCATTACTGGGAGGCTTCCCTTCTCCTGCTGTACTTATAGGGTGCTGACATCATCTGTGTTAAGAAAGGGTGTGCAACGTGTAGTCTGTTCTTCCAGTTGCCAAAAGGAACATTTCCCTCTCACAGCCTTTCACACACACAAACCCCACTCACCCACACACATACACACACACTGAGCATTTGCAGGATTCGAGCCCCTACTTAACTATATTATGACACTTGAGGGCGACGCATTAGCAGAGCGCACTATCCGAATTACTGGGCAGCTGTTCTGCACCTGTAGTATTTCTAGGGTGCTGACATCTTCATTTCCACAGAGGTTTGTAGATGTCGTACTACCTGTCAGGTGAGGGATAGCATGTATATGCATTTGCAGCCACCTACATCAGGGTCAGATGTGCACATCGCACTGGCAGGTTATGTTCTATACCATGCTTTGGGACCACAGGACCTGTAACACACAACACAACCAGTCCAGCACACCACACCCACATCCAGGACACACACCTAGCTTCCCTGGGAACAGTGCCAGGATATGCAGGTATTCACATACACCATTTCAGTTGTTAACATCAGGTACAGGCATATTGTGTGTGAGAACTACTCAGGCCTCTACCACTTTACCCTACCGCCACTACAATTTGTGGGTCCATGTGCTATGGCAGAACCACACACCACAGCCACATGGGTTAATACATATTGCACCTGTCCATCTGCAACGTGGGTACTCACTGTTCCACACCAGAGGTAGACCACCATTGTTGATACCTGCCCATGTCCACCTTTCCTGGACATCCATATCCCATCTCCACCCCCAGGCAAAGTTGTCACTGCACACAAACTGTGTTTAGCACAAGCAGACTCTACACTTGTGTAGACTGGGGTGGATGACTTCAGAGGACCCATGCTGGAGGACTATACTGGCCACTCAGCATAATCCTTGACACTTGCATCCTATGAGCATGTGTACAGTTTGCATTGGTCATGCTATCCCACATATACCCATGACTGCTCCACAACAAGACACCTGTCAGCTGTACACCAGCCATATATGCGCCGTTCTACAGACAGAGTGACCTACTACATTGCAGAGCTGTAGCCCACAGAGGGAGGACATCTGTGGACGTTTCCAGCACGGCACTTCATTCACACATACTCATTACAACACAGTGTTGACAGTGGAATCGTCCAGAGAATGCAGGTAGGGCTCCCCTCAGTCTGTTATTGATGGACACCTACTGTCAGAGATCCTCAGCAACCCTCTCACAGCACACACCGACAACATGGCTGTAGCTTAGCACATTCAATCCCTGAGACCTCCACGGTGCCCCTGCTTGACAGAGGCACAGCTCACTAGCCTCACATGTTGCCTTCTGTGACATACTGTACAGTGGCACGGTAGCCTACTATCCTGGGGATGCAGTTGCCAAGCACACTCTGGCTGAGCTGCCATTCCCTGGGGCAAGAAGCCTAGAATTGACCTCTACACCCATATGTTCAATTGTCAGATGCACAATATTTGTAGTGCTGTTCTATTGTTTGCAGGTCTTTATTGCCATAGCCTTCCCTGTTCCTATGACCAACTTGTGTATCTGTGGCAGATGTTTGCATATGACGGCGGTCCACTATATAACTTATGTCTCTGTGGTCATTTACTGTGTGCACTGGGCTGATTGCTGTGTTGTGGTTGGTTCCTGGACTGACACGCATAAATACCAGATATGTGTGGCCAACTGCTACACAGAGATATGGCCTAAGTGTGTGAGCATGCCCAGTTCAGCCTTTCCATGTCATGTTGTCTGACATATGCCTCGTTTATCAAAGTGTGCGAGCATGCCCAGTGTGAGCTTTCCATATGTTGTACTCTGAAGTCCAACACATATTTGGGTGTGTGTGACCTTCATCATTATCACACGTTTATGATTGTGTGCTGGGTGTCATGTTGTGTACTAACTGGCCAACTGCTTCGTGTCTGCCACAACAGGGATTATACTGTGCCTGCAGGAATTGCATGGGATACTTTGCAGACAGTTCTCAACATACTTTCATAATGACCTAACACTGTAGTACCGTATAGTGTACTGGTTCGGTATTTCACTGTAGTGGACAGTATCCTGGGCTTTAGTCCTATCACTGCTTGACATCTTCATAGTGAGCATGACAGACTGTGTAGGGGCCAGTTGTGCACATATGACCATGTTGCAATATGTTCAGATATGGACTACCTACACCAGGCTCGTCCAACATTGCTAGTGTATTCCACAACATGGGTGGGCATTGGCAAACACTAGCGATGTTCTGTAGGCCATTGCTGATGGTAGTCACAGGGTGTGTTTGTCCTTTGACACACATTGTAACTGGGGTTTGCCATTACATATGTCATGGTTGGTATACTGTGCCTCTGTCTACCTCTGACATAACAGTGATACCCAGGGTAGCCTACCATCTCCCATACACTCATCAGGATGCCTCTTGAGGGGTGTCAATATGTGGCACTCTGGCTGCCCTGTATCAGGAGTTTACTGCAGTGTGGGGGTGCCTTCTGTGTTATGGATCATTCTGTACAGCTTGTCCTATGTATGTCAGTGCTGGGGTTCAGGTCCCTCATGTGCATAGCTCACTGCCATTCAGATTGTACAAGGTGCAACATGTTCATTCATTCCAGGTTGGACATGGCATCATGAATCAGGCACAGCTTTCCTGTAGCCAGGAAGGATGGACGTGTGTGGGGCTGCAGTTTGTTTACTCAGGCAACACATGACATCTGTTCAGGCTCTTTGCTACCCCTGGTGGGGTACTGTTGTGGACTTTACAGTTGTTGGAGGTGTCTGCTGCGGTATATCCCACAAGGGCTATTGTAGTCAGTTGTGATGCTGATGGAGGATGGCTGCAGAGCCAGAGTGGTTTCCCCTTATCTACATCTGCCAGCCTTCATGTTTGGGTGGGTATATGGTACATGTTTCTGCGAAACTACAGACACATGTTTGTCCAGTGCAGGTTATTTATCACCTTTTGTGCCCAGGTCTCACATTACATGTTAGGTGCCTCATGGGTTAACACCTGCGTGGTATTTTGTGAGCAATTACTGTATATCCACAGTGGTTGTCTATACACATTTCTGCGATTAGCTTGCTGACTTGGCTATGGCTACAGTTGTTTGTTTGTGGGTGGCCCTTTTGTGGGTTTCTTGTGTCAGCTGTGGGTCAGATAGGGTGGGCTGTTTGTACTCCTCTGCATACATGCTCAGTCACAGTCCTTCCATGTTGGCCTATACCTATGAGACATGTATACAGAACGGGGGTGGGGGGGACGAGACCAGGCCTTGTGGGATGCCACTCATATCCGCTTTGTAGTCTGGCATGGATGCAGCATGTCTGACCATGTCAGTTCTATCCTTGGTCTGCTTTGCAACCCCTCTACTGACATAGGGGTGTATATTTAATCTGGTGAACATATCCATACTGAACTCGTACCGTATTGTCTAGAAGCATGTGCACGGTCCAGCTACACTGTGTGGACCACATAGCCCTCATCACTGACCTTAATGACTGCTTCAAATGGGTCAGACATGTTTAGGGGCCGGTTCTGCAGTTACAACAGCCACAGTGTGTTGGGTCCGGTATCAGTAGGTCCACATTAGCCTTCTGTCTGTGGTACATACTGATCCTTTCCATAGCTGTACAGAACAAGCTTGTCAGGATCCTGGGGTGTTAGTTTGGAGTATCCATTCAGGCAACCCCTTTGTTGTGATGGACCACTGTTGTTGTACACTGCTCTTTGGGTACATGCCCTGTGGTAAGGCTGACATTGGCCAGTAGTGTGATTTTGCATTCCATTACTCTTGGGGTCCATGTTGGCCTCAGCACAGGACACCGTCACATACCTTTGCTGCTGTGTGTTCTGCTTTGCAGATGATGGCTGTTACCTCAGCATCTGCAATGTCAGGGGACCATCTGCTGAGATAGGTATTTTGCACTGGGGGGGGGGGGTGTTTGCACTGCACCTGACAGGTTGTATGTTAGCAATATGTGTGTGTGTTTGGTATCTTGTTTGTAATATCTGTGTGATTCGGAGCATATCTGTGGATGCCCAGCATGGTTCCTACCATCAGTTGGGTAAGCCTTGTGATTATCCTTAGTGTCCTGTACGTGTTGTATCTTCATAGGTTCATGGGTTCATAGTAGGCTAGACACCATAGGCCATTGGTAAGCCTAGCTAGAGTGTGTGTGTCTTTCGCCACCCCTTGCTATGTTTAATTATGGCCATTTATGAGGTTCTTCACTGTGCCTCTGTCTGGTCGTGACACAGTGGGGACCCCCAGTATACATGTGCGGTCATCCATCCACTTGGCAATATTCCTATTGAGGGGTGTCAATGAGGGGCTCTGCCTACCATGGATTGGGATCCTGTTTCTGGGTATGGGGGGCCTATGGGTTATGTATCTGTCCCTCCAGCACATCTTATTTCATTACGTGTTGAGGTTGACATCTGTGACTCTCACAGCTCCAATGGCTTTGATTTCCTGTGGTGTAGCATGTCCATTACTCCTGTGTTGGACATGGCCTGGTACAACGGACAAACAATGCCTCTGTGTAGGCAGTGTGTGGCTGCAGTCAGCTGGGGTGTCTACAGCCAGGCAGCATATGACATATATTCCGCACACTTTATCCTGTTGGTGGGGTAACTATGAGGTCTTCCCAACCGCTGCAGGTGTCACGTATGGTACATCCCATATGAGTCATTGTACTAGATTGTGGGTCTGATAAGGGGACAGTACAGCAGCACAGTGACCCCTGTTGATGTTGGTGTGAATCCTTTCATGATACAGTGTCCAGTATCAACAGTCTTCATAGCCACATTGGCATTGTGGCTGTCACATGACAGATTAATGTCGACCTGTGTCCCTAGGTCCCTGATGACTCCTTGCATACATAATGGTTTGACACATATGTGGTACTTTGTGTACCTTGTCTGGTATTTGGTGGGACATCCATACTGTCCAGTGTCTTCGGATGTCTGGCTGGGGTTCTTGTGTGTGAGAGTGTGGTCTGTCGCATGCTACAGACTGTACAGCAGTTTTGACTACAGTTATGTGCACATGGGTGGTGTCCGCTGCTTTGTGCATTATCAGTTACCTGGCTATATGGGTGTCTGTGCTGCATATGGATACTCCCCCTCCTTTGATGTCTTGGTGCAGGTGTTGGGGCCATAACACATGGTATGTGGTATAACCTAATAGTGCTGGTGTGGTATCACTAGGCCTGCAGCAGGCTTCTGTCACTGGACAGACATCAATGTTCTCCATAATGGGAGGTCCCTCAGGGGCATGCATACTGCAGTTTACACATCTGGCATTGGGCAGCATTACCCTTATGTTTCCTACCACTTATGTTTTCTAGGGTGGTGGGTAGTCTTTTTGGCCTTGCCTACATACGGCTCTATTGAGGCGGCAATGGCCTTATCCAGTATCCAGACGCCCAGGGGTAACAGGTGCAGGCCATCCCTGGAACAGCAGCATGGCTTGTCATGCTTGACATCTCCAGCGGACACACATTACACCCTCTTGGACTGACAGCTGTAACTGTGCCAGCTGTTAAACATGAGCATTCTGTGTTTGTACTGTGGCATCATTCTTGGTGAGGGTTGGATGCTGCACACAGCCAGTGTCATCCCGCCCTGGGGTACATAATCGGAGGGACCATACATGTCTCATTTGTTGTTGACCAGGGAGGTACATCTCAGGTAATTCACCCCAGCATGGACATTAAGTGCATCATATTCCTGCTTGCTTTGGGGTGACCTGCGTACTTGTGTTACATGGCATTTTGTGGCTACCTACAAGCAGCTTACTCTACCCTTTCCCTTGTTCAGTCTGGTGAGTGGGACAGCTGTGTTTCTGCCTATACAGACACCTATTACGACTGTATCGGGCATTTGTTTCTCCTTCGGGCCTGTGACTGTTTCGCACACCAGCTTTGCGTACTATTCGTTGCATGTGCTATGTTTGAAGGTTGTGGTTGCTTGTGATCTACTTTGGAGGCATCTGTTGGTGTGGTGTGTTTGTAATTGTGGCCTCCGGGCATATTTGTCTGTGTTTATGTGTTTGGTTTACAGTTGGGGTAGGTCTATGTGGGACTGGGTTCGTGGTGTATGTGGTTACCTTCTCCTCCTGACTACTGTTGACAGTACTGGCTTGTTGGAGCTCAACCTCTGCTTTGGATACATGGATGCATCTATCACATATGTCTGTATTTATTTGGGGGTGTTGTGGTTGTCTGTGTACTTGGGACAGGTGTCACATTGCCTCTGGATTCATAGGTTATACTTGTTGTGGCTGGACTTAGTGGATTGTATGTGTGGACATATGTTGTTGCCATACTACTGGTCAGTGATTACTTCCCTTTTTATGTTTGCTCTATCATGTGGTATCTTCCTCATTCTCTTGCATGGTTTGGTAACCCAGCATGCCAGATGTCTGCGTGTATGGCATTGTGTGTTGTTGTTATTTGTGATTGCATACTCCAAGCATTCCTGGCTGTGTTCATGGAATGCCTGTATAACATGTTCTGTGGTGTATCCCATGTTCTGTACTTGCACAGGGCCTTTTCTGGATTCAACATCGGTTTTGTGGGCTGCGTCCTATACTTTACACATGTTTTGCACTGTGGTATTCTGGCCAGGGACTGGGGTCGGGTGTGTATTTCCAGTGTGCTTACTCTATGGTCTTGTCTTACCAGTGAGGGGTACACTTCTCATCTTGCCATCCAGTACACATGTTGCTGATTATCACATCCAGTATGCTTACCCCTCTTGTGGGGGTAGTACATTGTTCCTGGGCAGTTTGGTTTATGGCATATAGGTAACTTTCCCCTACTGTGTTGGTGCTAGTACGATGCTAACGGTGTTTGTCTGGGTATTTTCAGTCGAGCAATATAATGTGGTTTGGGGGGCTTGATATATTCATGTATTCCGACATAGGCCAGGTGATGTTCCTGGTATTAGGACAGTGGTCTGCAGCAGGCTATCTACTGCGAGGCAGTTTTAGCCATTGGTATTTGACCATGGCTATTCCATGCTGCTTCTTGTTGTGGTACCAACATGGGGATGTGGTTATCCTTGCCATTTCTTGCTAGTCACCCACCTTTTGTAGCTTGTTCCATGTTTTGCGGCTGTACAGCACAGTATGAGGTGTGACCTGGTAGTGCTAGGGTGCTGCTGTGAGCCTTGCCCAGTTCTCTATTACAGGACTGGTATCTACATTCTTCTTACTGTGTGCATTTACACTGCACACATCTTGCTGTTTGTACATCTGTCATGGGGTAGTGTTACATCTAGGTTCCTATCCCTTGTAGAACCTATGAGGTTGGGTGTGTGTTTTGCGACTTACCTATTCAGGGCATGTTGTGTGTACTGACAGCCTTTGCCAGTATCCATGGGGCATGGCATGCTAGGTGCATGCCACCCCTAGCAGGTGGTGCATCATGTCGGACTCCGCATATCTTCCCGGCCTGTGACACATTGGCTCCCCTTTGACTGACTGCATTACTTCAGCTGATTATTGTACTTGATCTTCTTGTCTACATAGTGTGGCATCATGCTTGGTGGGGTGAGATGTTAGGCAGGGTCTTCATGTTTGCATATACTAGATGTTGTTACATTGCTTGACACATGGCAATCATGCCTCAGGTGGTGCTGCAGGGCTGCCTCTGTCGGATGCACATACTACACTCCCTGTACATGTTTGAGAGCAGGTTGTGTCATGTTAGGCATCCCTGTTACTATATGAGTGAGTCAGAGAGGGGTATCATTCCCAGGGTTCCTACTGTGCCAGTGTATGTGCTATGCGTTGCCTCTTTGCCAAGGCCAGGGCATACTGGGCACGCCTCCTTCTGCCTACTGGGGCAGGCTCAGGTTGTTCCTCCTCCGAGTCACGCTCTGCCTGTGATGGCCTTGGCAATGGTGGGGGGCTGTTTGGCCCGGCCCTATGCTGGTCCTGCTGCAGCTGTTTTCGCAAGATCATATTATGTACCATAGCACATACCATGACAATTTGGGTACATGTAGTTGGTGTGTACTGCAAGGCTCCACCAGATGTGTCCAGACACCGGAACCGTGACTTGAGCAGCCCAAACACACGCTCTATCACATTACGTGTTTGTGCATGTGCCTCATTATGGCGTTCCTGTTCAGGTGTGTGTGCGTTTCTGATGGGTGTCATCAGCCACGGCTCCAGTGCATAACCTGCATCCCACACTAGGTGTCCGTGTGGGATGTCCCCATTGGCAAATGTCTGGTACAGCTGCATCAAATGCCAGATGTGGGAATCGTGATAACTCCCAGGGCAGCCAGCACACACATTCATTATTATGCCCTGGGCATCACACATGACCTGGCAGTTGATGGAGGGGAAGCCCTTGCGGTTTATATAGGCCCTACCCTGCTCTCCTGCTGGTGCTTTGATGCATATGTGCGTGCAGTCTATAGCACCCAGTACCTCAGGGTATTCCGCTATTTGCTGGAAGAGACGCATATTGCTGGCCAATACCTCACGGGCATTGGGGAAATATACATGATCACCGACATGTGCTGACATGGCATCCAGGAACTGGTGTAGTACCCTGGAGGCTGATGCCTGTGATATCCCCATCATATCGCCAGTTGGTCTCTGGAAGGTACCTGTTGCTAGTATTCTTAGGCCAACACATACCTTGGTTTCCACTGGGATGGGTTCCCCTCTGTTGGTTCTGTGTGTGAGGCGTGGCCTGCAAAGCTCAACAATCTGCTGCAGGAGCTCTCTGTCCACTCTATAGCGCTCTACTATCTCCAGCTCATGTAACCCGTGGTAGGTGACCCTGGGCCTGTACACTCTTCTCCGTCTCCTCACTGTGGGTTGTCTGGCACCATCTGCATTGTCACCACCCCCAGCAAGTCGCCTATGTCTCATTATGACAGCTATGGCAGCCCCTAGCATTTCTGCTCTGAGTTCAGCTTTTTCAGTTTTCACTTCTATTAGCGTACTCCTCTCTTGCAGTGTCTCTTAATGAAAACATCCTGCACTACTGTTTGCAGAGTTTTAAGTGCTGGGCTGGGCTACTATTCTGCCTGTGTAATTGCCTGCTTCTAATTATTTTCACCTGCTAGCTTCAGCAGTTATCCCTGCTAGCTTCCTATTAATTCTGTTGCTTCCTTTTTCCTCTCTGTTTCCTCAGGGGGGAACAACTTGCATACTATCTGAAACACGCTCACAGTGGCTTACACGCGCGCACACGTGCTTACACGGTTAAGAATCTACTTATTCAGGTTTAGACGCGCGTACACCCGCGCAAACACTGTTACACGTCTGCCAACAGCCTCCAACATACTCAGACTGCCTTCCACGCGCGTACACCCGAGCAAACAGTGTTAAACATCTCCCAACACGCTCCCACATGCTCATACTGCCTTACACGCACGCACACTGCCTTACTCGCGCTTCATTGCGCGCACTGCGCGCATGTAACGCCAGCAAGAAACTTTGGTGTAGGTAACAGTGTACACCTTCCATTTCTTGTCTTTCCATGACTTATCTAGTGGCACACCTCTTTCCATGATCTGTGCCTGTCATCTGTCATGTTACACTGGCCTCCAATGAACTGCATTTCTTTCTACCATTCCCCCCTGTGATGTCACCTATCTCCTACTCTATTCCTCCCCCTTTTGTGTCTCTTACACTACTCAGACCATGCTCATTTGCTATGTGACTGTGAGATTCAGTATCCTAACCCTCATTTACATGAGATTGCCTACTAATGCTTAGTTACATGTCTTAGACTCAGCTTCCCCCCTTAGCAACCATTACACGGTGGCCATGTTGGTTTTGGTCTGCTGGTCCCTGCATTGTCATTCCATGTATTGCATGAAACCCACATTTGTGGGTTTATAACCTTCTTTTTTATGGTTTTATACAGCGCAGCCTGTTTGCGCGGGGCTGCGCTGGGTTTAAACATCGGCGATTGCCGAAAAAAAACAAACATATTTTTTATATTTTTGCATCGGGTTATCTTGCCAATAGCCACATATTTGGCCATTGGCATGCTGCCTGATTCATATGCAACCTTTTTTTGGAGCTGACATCGCTCCGTTGTGGATTTTGCAGGAATGTACTCAGTTGTCAACTGAGTACATTTCTGCAGCTAAAACGTCTCCTACACGGACTGGTTTCTGCTTCGTGGATCGCTAATATACCTCATTTGCATACCTTTCAGATTCAAGTGAGGTATTTAGCATGTCCACGCCCAGTCCGTGTAAGAGATGTTTTAGCTGGTCTCTTACACGGAGTTTAGGGCTGTTACTGGATCGCGAGGCTTGCATGGAGTGTTGCACGTCTCTTACACTCCGTGCAAGCCTTCGTGAATCCTGCCCTGTATCTATAGGGTAAGATGCCCTTTAGTGTTTTATTTTAATGACATATGTTTTTAAAAAGTTAATTGAATAATGAATGTTAATTGTGACCACTTTATATAAAAATGGTCAATGGATGTTGTTCAATGTTTCTGAAGAAGTTGGTGCATTTGGCTTTGATGAAAAGTGTACGATATTTTAACGCACTTAAAGGAAATTAAATATTAAATAGGTATTCGTGTGGAGAATTGGGATTCGTGTTTTATTTTTGAATTATGGGATATCCTCATTTGTACCTGTAGCACTATAACATGCTTATACATATACTTGATGGATGTCCCCACTTTTCCCTTTAGCACTATGACATCCTTTTTTGGGTAAGTAAGAGATGTCCCCACTTGTGCCTGTTACACTGTGATATGCTTACTCAGGTAATTAAGGGATGTCCCGTTGCATGTCAGCATGATTCTTCTGATAAATTAAGGTATGTCACCACTTGTCGCAATAGTGCTATGACATGCTTATTCTGGTAATTAAGGGATATCCCCACTTTTACCTGTAGCACTATGAGATGGTTAATCTGGTAATTACTGGATGCCCCCACTTCTCCCTCTAGCACTATGACATGCTCAATCTGGTAATTATGGGATGCTCCACTTTTCTCTGTAGCACTATGACAGTCTTATTCTGGTAATTAAGGGATTCCCCCACATGTCCCCGTACCAATATGGTATGCTTCTAATGGTAATTATGGGATACCCCCACTTGTCCCTGTAGCACTATAAAATGCTTATTCTGGTAATTTACGGAAGCCCCATTTTGTCCATATAGCACTATGACATGGTTATTCTGGTAATAAGGGATGTTCCCACTTGTCCCTGTAGCACTATGACATGCTTATTCTGGTAATTAAGGGATGTCCCCACTTGTCCCTCTTCTGCTATGACATGCTTAATCTGTTAATTAAGGGATGTCCCCACTTGTCCCTGTAGTGCTATGACATGCTTATTCTTGTAATTAAGGGATGCCCCACCTGCCACTTTAGCAATACTACATGCTTATTTAGGTAATTAAGGGATGTCCCCACTTGTCCCTCTAGCAGTATGATATGCTTATTCTGGTAATAAAAGGATGCTTCCAGTTGTCCCTGTAGCACTACGACATGCTTATTTGGGTAATTTAGGGATGTCTCCATGTGTCTCTGTAGGGCTATGACCTGCTTATTCTGGTAATAAAGGGATGTCCCCACTTGTCCCTGAAACACTATGATATCCTTATTCTGGTAATTAAGGGATGCCCCCACTTCTCCCTCTAGAACTATGACATACTCAATCTCGTAAATAAGTGATGCCCCACTTGTCACTGCAGCACTATGACATGCTTCTTCTGGTAATTAACGGATGCCCTCACTTGTCCCTGTAGCGGTATGGGATGCTTATTCTGGTATGTAAGGGATGCCCCCACTTGTTCCTTAGCACTATGACATGTTTATTCAGGTAATTAAGGAATGTCCCTACTTGTCGCTGTAGCACTGTGATGTGCGTATTCTGGTAATAAAGTGATGGTCCCCACTTGGCCCTGTAGCACTATGACATACCTATTCTGCAAATTAAGAGATGTCCCCACGTCTGCCTGTAGCACTATGACATGCTTATTCTGGTAATTAAGGGATTTCCTCACTTGTCCCTGTAACACCATGAGATGGTTATTCTGGTAAGAAAGGGATGTCCCCACTTCTGTCTGTAGCACTATGACATGCTTATTCTGGTAATTATGGGGTGCCCCCACTTATCCCTGTAGGACTATTACATGCTTGTTTTCTAATTAAGGGGTGCTCTGACTTGTCCCTGCAGCACTGGATGCCCCCACTTATCACTATAGCACTCTGACATTCTTCTTCTGGTAACTAAGGGATGCTCCCTCTTTTCCATTACCACCATGACATGCTTATTCTGGTAATTAAGGTATGTCCCCACCTGTGCCTCTAGCACTATCACATTGGTATTCTGGTAATTATGGCACATCCCCACTTGTTCCTGTAGCACTAAGACATGCTTAGTCTGGTAATTAAGGGATGTCCCCACCTGTGACTCTAGCACTATCACATTGGTATTCTGGTAATTAAGGTACATCCCCACATGTCCCTCTAGTACTAAGACATGCTTATTCTGGTAATTAAGGTATGTCCTCATGTATCCCTGTACTGCTATAGGATACTTATTCTAGTAATTAAGTGATGTCCCCACTTCTCCCTATAGCACTATGACATCCTTTTTTTGGGCAATTAAGGGATTTCCCTACTTGTCGTTGTAGCACTATGACATGCTTATTTGGGAAGGTACGGCATGTCCCTACTTTCCCATGTAGCACAATGACGTGGTTATGCTGGCAATTAAGGGATGTCCGTACATGTCCCCGTAGCACTATGACATGCTTACTGTGACATGCTTATTCTGGTAATTAAGGGATGTCCCCACTTTTCCCTGTAACACTATGAGATGGTTATTCTGGTAATTAAGGGTTTCCCCCACTTGTGCCTGTAAAGCTATGACATGCTCATTCTAGTAAACAAGGGATGTCCCCACTTGTCCCTGTAGCATGTACAACATTATTATTCTAGTAATTAAGGGATGTCTCTACATGTCCCTGTAGTGCTATGACCTGCTTATTCTGGTAATTAAGGGATGTCTCCACTTATTACTGAAGCACTATGACAGGCTTAATCAGGTAATTAAGGAATGCCATAATTTCGCCCTCTACCACTATGACATGTTCAGTCTGGTAATTAAGGGGTGCCCCACTTGTCCCTGTAGCGCTATGACATGCTTCTTCTGGTAATTAAGGGATTCCACCACATGTCCCCGTAACACTATGATATGCTTCTTCTGGTAATTATGGCATGCCCCCACTTGTTTTTGTAGCACCATAACATGCTTATTCTGGTAATTAAGGGATGTCCCCACCTTTTCGAGTAGCATTAAGACATACTTATTCTGGTAATTAAGGAATGTCCCCAAGTGTTCCTGTATCGCTATGACATGCTTATTCTGGTAATTAAGTGATGTCCGCACTTGTCCCTGTACAGTCATAACATGCTTATTGTGGTAATTAAGGAATGTCCCCACTCTTCCCTGTAACACTAAGTACTACTGGATCTACCTGTACTATTTCTTCAAAAAATAACGTTGCTCTAACCAACGAAGAATTTTTGGATTTTCCTCGTCTTTTGTGCAATACAGTGTCAGCAACCAGGGACGAAGTAAGGGCACCACCAATTAATGAACAGTCCGTTCCTTTTCCAAATAACCAAGGTGATTTTATTTCTGCCAGAGGCAGTTTTGACTTTAAATCATTCATAGCCAAAGAATTTTCAGTAACTGAATTGTTAGGTGCAGTTAGGCACCAGGACAGTAATGCAATGTCTTATAGAGAGAACCTAGATGAACTTTACTACTTATTAGAAAAATATAAGCGTCTTGGGTGTGATTGCTCATTTTTGAAGGAATGTTTAAGCAAGGAAATTGTGCCTAAGGGTCTTCGTGTTACAAATTGTGAATAAAGTGCTTGTGTTTTACTCAAGTGGCTGGTTCCTGACCTTCTTTTGGACACTCTTTGCAAGTCTATTCTTTGGGTTTTGATTCCACCACATGTCCCCGTAACAATATGATATGCTTCTTCTGGTAATTATGGCATGCCCCCACTTGTTTTTGTAGCACCATAACATGCTTATTCTGGTAATTAAGGGATGTCCCCACTTTTTCGTGTAGCAATAAGACATGCTTATTCTGGTAATTAAGGAATGTCCCCAAGTGTTCCTGTATCGCTATGACATGCTTATTTTGGTAATTAAGTGATGTCCGCAGTTGTCCCTGTACAGCCATAACATGCTTATTGTGGTAATTAAGGGATGTCCCCACTCTTCCCTGTAGCACTAAGACATGCTTATTCTGGTAATTAAGAGATGTGCCTACTTGTCCCTGTAGCACTATGACATGCTTATTTTACAAATTAAGGGATGTCCCCACTTGTCCCTGTAGCACTAAGATATGCTTATTCTGGTAAATAAGAGATCTCCCCATTTGTCCCTGTAGCACTATGACAAGCTTCTTCTACTAATTAAGGGATATCCCCACTTGTCTCTGTACCACCATGACATGCTTATTTTGGTAATTAAGGGATATCTTCACATGTCCTTGCAGTGCTACGACCTGCTTATTCTGGTAATTAAGGGATGTCCCCACTTGTCTCTGTACCACCATGACATGCTTATTTTGGTAATTAAGGGATGTTCCCACTTGTCTCTGTAGCACTATGACATGCTTCTTCTAGTAATTAAGGGATGTCCCCACATGTCCCAGCAGCACTATGACCTGCTTATTCTGGTAATTAAGGGATGTCCCCAAGTGTCCCTGTATCACTAAGACAAGCTTATTCTAGTAATTACGGGATATCCCCACTTGTCACTGTAGCACTATGACATGCTTATTCTGATAATTGAGAAATCCCCCCACTTGTCCCTCTAGCACTATGACATGCTAATTGTGGTACTTAAGGGATGCACTCACTTGTCCCTGTAGCACTATGACATGCTTATTCTGGTAATTAAGGGATGCACCCACTTCTCCATGTAGCACAACGACATGCTTATTCGGTTAATTAAGGGATGTCCCATTGCATTACAACATGGTTCTTCTGGTAATTAAGGCATGTCACAACTTGTTGCTATAGCACTATGACATGCTTAGTGTGGTAATTAAGGGATTCCCCCAGACGTCCCCGTACAACTATGACATGTTTCTTCTGGTAATTATGGGATGCCCCCACTTTTCCCTGTAGCACTATGAGATGGTTATTATGGTAATTAAGGGATGTCCCCACTTGTCCCTGTAACACCAATACATGCTTATTCTTGTAAATAAGTGATGCCCCCACTTGTCCCTGTAGCACTGTGACATGCATATTGTGGTAATTAAGGGATTCCCCCACATGTCCTCATACCACTATGCCATGTTTCTTCTGGTAATTATGGGATGCCCCCCTTGTTCCTGTAGCATGATGACATGCTTATTCTGGTATTTAAGGGCTGCTCCATCTTATCCATTCTGGTAATTAAGGGATGTCCCCACTTTTCCATGTAGCACTATGACATGCTTATTCTGGTAATTAGGGGATGCCCCCACTTGTCTGTGTAGCACTATGACATACTTATTTTGGTAAATTAGGGCTCTCCCCACATGTCCTTGTGGCACTGTGACATGCTTATTTTAGTATATAAGAGATGTCCCCACTTTTCTCTTTACCACCGTGACATGCTTATTCTGGTAATTAAGGGCTGCCCTAACTTGTCCCACTAGCAGTATGACGTGCTTATTGTCTTTATTAAGGGATGTCTATTCTTGTCCCTGTAGCACTAAGACATGCTTATTCTGGTTATTAAGAGATGGCACTACTTGCCCTGTAGCACCATGACATGCTTTGTCTGCTAATTATGGGATGTTCCACTTGTCCCTATACCACCATGACATGCTTCTTCTAGTAATTAAGGGATATCCCCACTTATCCGTGTAGCACTAAGACATGCTTATTCTGATAATTAAGGGATGTCCCCACATGTCCCTGTAGCACTATGATTTGCTTATTCTGGTAATTAAGTCATGTCCCCACTTGTCCCTGAAGCACTGTGACATGCTTATTCTGGTAATTAAAGGATGCCCCACTTTTCCCTCTAGCACTATGACATGCTCATTCTGGTAATTAAGGGATGCCCCCACTTGTCCCTGTAGCACTACAACATGATTATTCTGGTATTTAAGGGATGTCCCCACCTGTCCTTGAAGCACTATGACATGCTTTTTCTGGTAATTAAGGGATGCCCCCACTTTTCCCTCTAGCACTATGACCTGCTTATTTTGGTAAATAAGAGCTGTTCCATCTGTCCCTGTAGCACTATGACATGCTCAATCTAGCAATTAAGAGATGTCCCCACTTTTCCCTCTACCACCACGACATGCTTATTCTGGTAATTAAGGGATGCCCCCTCTTGTCTCGCTAGCACTATGACATCCTTATTGTGGTAATTACGAGTCTTCCATTCTTGTCTCTGTAGCATTAAGACATGCTTATTATGGTAATTAAGAGATGGCCCTACTTGTCGCTGTAGCACCATGACATGCTTATTCTGGTAATTAAGGGATGACCCCACATGTCCCTGTAGCCCTATGACCTGCTTATTCTGGTAATTACGGGATATCCCCACTTGTCCCTGAAGCACTATGACATGTTCATTCTGATAATTATGGGATGTCCCCCTTGTCCCTTTAGCAGTATGACATGCTTATTCTGGTAATAAAGGGATGTCTCCACTTGTCCCTGTAGCACTACGACATGCTTATTTAGGTAATTAAGGGATGTCCCCACATGTCCCTGTAGGGATATGACCTGCTTATTCTGGTAATAAAGGGATGTCCCCACTTGTCCCTGAAACACTATGATATCCTTATTCTGGTAATTAAGGGATGCCCTCACTTGACACTGTAGCGGTATGAGATGCTTATTCTGGTATGTAAGGGATGCCCCCACTTGTTCCTTAGCACTATGACATGTTTATTCAGGTAATTAAGGAATGTCCCTACTAGTCCCTGTAGCACTGTGATGTGCTTATTCTGGAAATTAAGGGATGTCATCACTTCTTCCTGTATCACTAAGACATGCTTATTCTGGTAATTAATGGATGTCCCCAGTTGTCCGTGTAGCACTATGTCATGCTTATTCTGCTAATTAAGGTATGCCTCCACTTGTCTATTTTGCACTATGACATGCTTATTCTGGTAATTAAGGGATTTCCCCAATTTTCCCTGTACACTAAGACAGGCTTATTCTGGTAATTAATGGATATCCCCACTTGTCCCTGTACCACCATGGCATGCTTATTGTAGTAATTAAGGGATTTCCTCACTTGTCCCTGTAGCACTATGACATGCTTATTCTACAAGTTAAGGGATGTCCCCACTTGTCCTTGCACCACCATGACATGCTTCTTGTAGTAATTAAGGGACATCCCCACTTGTCTCTTTAGCACTATGACATGCTTATTATGGTAATTAAGGGATGCACCCACTTGTCCCTGTAGAAATGTGACATGCTTATTCTGGTAATTAAGCAATGTCCCCACTTGGCCCTGTAACACTATTACATCCTTATTCTGGGAATTAAGGGATGTCCCCACTTTTGCATGTAGCAGTATGACATGCTTATTCTGGTAATTAAGGGATGTCCGCACTTGTCCCTGTAGCGCTATGACATGCCTATTCTGGTAAGAAAGGGGTGTCCCCACTTGTCCCTTTAGCACCATGACATGATTATTCTGGTAATTAAGGGGTGCCCCCACTTATCCTTGTAGGACTATGACATCCTTGTTCAGGTAATTAAGGGGTGCTCCCTCTTGTCCCTGCAGCACTGTCACATGCTTATTCTGGTAATTAAGGGATACATTGTCACTGTAGCACTCTGACATGCCTATTCTGTTAATGAAGGGATGCTTCCGCTTTTCCTGTACCACTATGACATGCTTATTCTGGTAATTAAGGGATGCCCCTATTTGTGCCTGTAGCACTATCACAATGTTATTCTGGTAATTAAGGCACATCCCCACTTGTCCCTGTAGCACTAAGACATGCTTCTTCTGTTAATTAAGGGATGTCCCCACTTGTCCCTGTAGTGCTATGACATGCTTATTCCTGTAATTAAGGGATGCCACACTTGCTACTTTAGCAATGCGAAATGCTTATTTGGGTAATTAAGGGATGTCCCCACTTTTCCCTGTAGCACTATGGCATCCATTTTCGGGTAATTAAGGGATGTCTCCACTTGTCTGTGTAGCACTATGACATGCTTATTTGAATAGTTAAGGCATGTCCCTACTTGTCTATGTAGCACTATGACATGCTTATTTTGGTAATTAAGGGTTGTCCCCACTTGCACGTCTTCTGCTATGACATGCTTATTCTGTTCATTAAGGGATGTCCCCACTTGCCCTTGTACTGCTATGACATGCTTATTCTTGTAATTTAGGAATGCCCCACTTGCCACTTTAGCAATATGACATGCTTATTTGGGTAAATAAGGGATGCCCCTACTTTTCCCTGTAGCACTATGACATCCATTTTTGGGTAACTAAGGGATGTCCCTCTTGACCGTGTAGCACTATGACATGCTTATTTGGGTAGTTAAGGCATATCCCTACTTGTCCATGTAGCACTATGACATGGTTATTCTGGTAATAAGGGATGTCCCCGCTTGTCCCTGTAGCATTATGACATGCTTACTATGACATGCTTATTCTGGTAATTATGGGATATCCTCATTTGTACCTGTAGCACTATAACATGCTTATACATATACTTGATGGATGGCCCCACTTTTCCCTTTAGCACTATGACATCCTTTTTTGGGTAAGTAAGGGATGTCCCCACTTGTGCCTGTAACACTGCGATATGCTTATTCAGGTAATTAAGGGACGTCCCGTTGCATTTTGGCATGATTCTTCTGATAAATTAAGGCATGTCACCACTTGTCGCAATAGTGCTATGACATGCTTATTCTGGTAATTAAGGGATATCCCCACTTTTCCCTGTAGCACTAAGAGATGGTTAATCTGGTAATTACTGGATGCCCCCACTTCTCCCTCTAGCACTATGACATGCTCAATCTGGTAATTATGGGATGCTCCACTTGTCCCTGTAGCACTATGACAGTCTTCTTCTGGTAATTAAGGGATTCCCCCACATGTCCCCGTACCAATATGGCATGCTTCTTATGGTAATTATGGGATACCCCCCACTTATCCCTGTAGCGGTATGAGATGCTTATTCTGGTATGTAAGGGATGCCCAGACCTGTTCCTTAGCACTATGACATGTTTATTCAGGTAATTAAGGAATGTCCCTACTTGTCACTGTAGCACTATGATGTGCTTATTCTGGTAATAAAGTGATGTCCCCACTTGGCCCTGTAGCACTATGACATGCCTATTCTGCAAATTAAGGGATGTCCCCATGTCTGCCTGTAGCACTATGACATGCTTATTCTGGTAATTAAGGGATTTCCTCACTTGTCCCTGTAACACTATGAGATGGTTATTCTGGTAAGAAAGGGGTCTCCCCACTTGTCCCTGTAGCACTATGACATGCTTATTCTGGTCATTAAGGGATGACCCCACTTTTGTCTCTAGCACTATCACATTGGTATTCTGCTAATTAAGGCACATCCCCACTTGTCCCTGTAGCACTAAGACATGCTTATTCAGGTAATTAAGTGATTTCCCCACTTGTCCCTTCAGCATTATGAGATGCTTATTCTGGTAAGAAAGGGGTGTCCCCACTTGTCCCTGTAGCACTATGACATGCTTATTCTGGTACTTATAGGGTGCCCCCACTTATCCCTGTAGGACTATGACATGCTTGTTTTCTAATTAAGGGGTGCTGTCACTTGTCCCTGCAGCACTATGATATGCTTATTCTGGTAATTAAGGAATGCCCCCACTTGTCACTATAGTACTCTGACATGCTTCTTCTGGTAACAAAGTGATGCTCCCTCTTTTCCTGTACCACTATGACATGCTTATTCTGGTAATTAAGGGATGTCCCCACCTGTGCCTCTAGCACTATCACATTGGTATTCTGGTAATTAAGGCACATCCCCACTTGTCCCTGTACCACTATGACATGCTTATTCTGGTAATTAAGGGATGTCCCCACCTGTGCCTCTAGCACTATAACATTGGTATTCTGGTTATTAAGGCACATCCCCACATGTCCCTCTAGCACTAAGACATACTTATTATGGTAATTAAGGGATTTCCCGACATATCCCTGTACTGCTATGGGATACTTATTCTAGTAATTAAGGGATGTCCCCACATGTCCCTGTTGCACTATGACATCCTTTTTTGGGTAATTAAGGGATGTCCCAACTTGTCGTTGTAGCACTATGACATGCTTATTTGGGAAGGTAAGGCATGTCCCTACTTTCCCATGTAGCACAATGACGTGGTCATGCTGGTAATTAAGGGATGTCCACGTATGTCCCCGTAACACTATGACATGCTTACTGTGACATGGTTATTCTGGTAATTAAGGGATGTCCCCACTTTTCCCTGTAGCACTATGAGATGGTTATTCTGGTAATTAAGGGATGTCCCCACTTCTGCCTGTAGAGCTATGACATGCTCATTCTAGTAAACAAGGGATGTCCCCACGTGTCCCTGTAGTATATACAACATTCTTATTCTGGTAATTAAGGGATGTCTCTACATGTCCCTGTAGTGCTATGACCTGCTTATTCTGGTAATTAAGGGATGTCTCCACTTGTCACTGAAGCACTATGACAGGCTTATTCAGGGAATTAAGGAATGCCCTCATTTCTCCCTCTACCACAATTACATGTTCAATCTGGTAATTAATGGCTGCCCCACTTGTCCCTGTAGCACTATGACATGATTCTTCTGGTAATTAAGGGATTCCCCCACATGTCCCCGAACCACTATGATATGCTTCTTCTGGCAATTATGGCATGCCCCCACTTGTCCTTGTAGCACCATGACATGCTTATTCTGGTAATTAAGGGATGCCCCATGTTGCCTGTATAGCACTATGACATGCTTATTCTGGTAATTAAGGGATGTCCCCACTTTTTCGTGTAGCACTAAGACATGCTTATTCTGGAAATTAAGGAATGTCCCCAAGTATCCCTGTATCACTATGACATGCTTATTCCAGTAATAAAGTGATGCCCGCACTTGTCCCTGTACAGCCATAACATGCTTATTGTAGTAATTAAGGGATGTCCCCACTCTTCCCTGTAGCACTAAGACATGCTTATTCTGGTAATTAAGGGATGTCCCTATTTATGCCTGTAGCACTATCACACTGTTATTCTGGTAATTAAGGCACATCCCCACTTGTCCCTTTAGCACTGACATGCTTCTTCTGTTAATTAAGGGATGTCCCCACTTGTCCCTGTAGTGCTGTGACATGCTTATTCCTGTAATTAAGGGATGCCACACTTGCCACTTTAGGAATATGACATGCTTATTTGGGTAAATAAGGGAAGTCCCCACTTGTCTCTGTAGCACTATGACATCCATTTTCGGGTAACTAAGGGATGTCCCCTCTTGTCCATGTAGCACTATGACATGGTTATTTTGGTAATAAGGGATGTCCCCGCTTGTCCCTGTGGCATTATGACATGCTTACTATGACATGCTTATTCTGGTAATTATGGGATATCCACATTTGTACCTGTAGCACTATAACATGCTTATACATATACTTGATGGATGGCCCCACTTTTCCCTTTAGCATTATGACATCCTTTTTTGGGTAAGTAAGGGATGTCCCCACTTGTGCCTGTTACACTGTGATATGCTTATTCAGGTAATTAAGGGACATCCCGTTGCATTTCGGCATGATTCTTCTGATAAATTAAGGTATGTCACCACTTGTCGCAATAGTGCTATGACATGCTTATTCTGGTAATTAAGCGATATCCCCACTTTTCCCTGTAGCACTATGAGATGGTTATTCTGGTAATTACTGGATGCCCCCACTTCTCCCTCTAGCACTATGACATGCTCAATCTGGTAATTATGGGATGCTCCACTTGTCCCTGTAGCACTATGACAGTCTTCTTCTGGCAATTAAGGGATTCCCCCACATGTCCCCGTACCAAAATGGCATGCCTCTTATGGTAATTATGGGATACCCCCCACTTGTCCCTGTAGCGGTATGAAATGCTTATTCTGGTAATGTAAGGGATGCCCACACCTGTTCCTTAGCACTATGACATGTTTATTCAGGTAATTAAGGAATGTCCCTACTTGTCACTGTAGCACTATGACGTGCTTATTCTGGTAATAAAGTGATGTCCCCACTTGGCCCTGTAGCACTATGACATGCCTATTCTGCGAATTAAGGGATGTCCCCATGTCTGCCTGTAGCACTATGACATGCTTATTATGGTAATTAAGGGATTTCCTCACTTGTCCCTGTAACACTATGAGATGGTTATTCTGGTAAGAAAGGGGTGTCCCCACTTGTCCCTGTAGCACTATGACATGCTTATTCTGGTAATTAAGGGATGTCCCCACTTTTGTCTCTAGCACTATCACATTGGTATTCTGCTAATTAGGGCACATCTCCACTTGTCCCTGTAGCACTAAGACATGCTTATTCAGGTAATTAAGTGATTCCCCCACTTGTCCCTTCAGCATTATGAGATGCTTATTCTGGTAAGAAAGGGGTGTCCCCACTTGTCCCTGTAGCACTAAGACATGCTTATTCTGGTAATTATGGGGTGCCCCCACTTATCCCTGTAGGACTATGACATGATTGTTTTCTAATTAAGGGGTGCTCTCACTTATCACTGCAGCACTATGATATGCTTATTCTGGTAATTAAGGGATGCCCCTACTTGCCACTATAGTACTCTGACATTCTTCTTCTGGTAACTAAATGATGCTCCCTCTTTTCCTGTACCACTATGACATGCTTATTCTGGTAATTAAGGGATATCCCCACCTGTGCCTCTAGCACTATCACATTGGTATTCTGGTAATTAAGCCACATCCCCACTTATCCCTGTACCACTATGACATGCTTATTCTGGTAATTAAGGGATGTCCCCACCTGTGCCTCTAACACTATAACATTGGTATTCTGGTAATTAAGGCACATCCCCACATGTCCCTCTAGCACTAAGACATGCTTATTCTGTTAGTTAAGGGATTTTCCCTTGTATCCCTGTACTGCTATGGGATACTTATTCTAGTAATTAAGGGATGTCCCCACTTGTCCCTGTTGCACTATGACATCCTTTTTTGGGTAATTAAGGGATGTCCCAACTTGTCGTTGTAGCACTATGACATGTTTATTGGGGAAGGTAAGGCATATCCCTACTTTCCCATGTAGCACAATGACGTGGTTATGCTGGTAATTAATGGATGTCCACACATGTCCCCATAGCACTATGACATGCTTACTGTGACATGCTTATTCTGGTAATTAAGGGATGTCCCCACTTTTCCCTGTAGAGCTATGAGATGGTTATTCTGGTAATTAAGGGATGTCCCCACTTCTGCCTGTAGAGCTATGACATGCTCATTCTAGTAAACAAGGGATGTCCCCACGTGTCCCTGTAGCATGTACAACATTCTTATTCTGGTAATTAAGGGATGTCTCTACATGTCCCTGTAGTGCTATGACCTGCTTATTCTGGTAATTAAGGGATGTCTCCACTTATTACTGAAGCACTATGACAGGCTTATTCAGGGAATTAAGAAATGCCCTAATTTCTCCCTCTACCACTATGACATGTTCAATCTGAAAATTAATGGGTGCCTCACTTGTCCCTGTAGCAATATGACATGATATTTCTGGTAATTATGGCATGCCCCCACTTGTCCTTGTAGCACCATGACATGCTTATTCTAGTAATTAAGGGATGCCCCATGTTGTCTGTATAGCGCTACAACATGCTTATTCTGGTAATTAAGGGATGTCCCCACTTTTTCGTGTAGCACTATGACATGCTTATTCTGGTAATTAAGGGATGTCCCCACTTTTGTCTCTAGCACTATCACATTGGTATTCTGCTAATTAGGGCACATCTCCACTTGTCCCTGTAGCACTAAGACATGCTTATTCAGGTAATTAAGTGATTCCCCCACTTGTCCCTTCAGCATTATGAGATGCTTATTCTGGTAAGAAAGGGGTGTCCCCACTTGTCCCTGTAGCACTACGACATGCTTATTCTGGTAATTATGGGGTGCCCCCACTTATCCCTGTAGGACTATAACATGATTGTTTTCTAATTAAGGGGTGCTCTCACTTATCACTGCAGCACTATGATATGCTTATTCTGGTAATTAAGGGATGCCCCTACTTGCCACTATAGTACTCTGACATTCTTCTTCTGGTAACTAAATGATGCTCCCTCTTTTCCTGTACCACTATGACATGCTTATTCTGGTAATTAAGGGATATCCCCACCTGTGCCTCTAGCACTATCACATTGGTATTCTGGTAATTAAGCCACATCCCCACTTATCCCTGTACCACTATGACATGCTTATTCTGGTAATTAAGGGATGTCCCCACCTGTGCCTCTAACACTATAACATTGGTATTCTGGTAATTAAGGCACATCCCCACATGTCCCTCTAGCACTAAGACATGCTTATTCTGTTAGTTAAGGGATTTTCCCTTGTATCCCTGTACTGCTATGGGATGCTTATTCTAGTAATTAAGGGATGTCCCCACTTGTCCCTGTAGTGGTATGACATGCTTCTTTTGGTAATTAAGGGATGTCCCAACTTGTCGTTGTAGCACTATGACATGTTTATTGGGGAAGGTAAGGCATATCCCTACTTTCCCATGTAGCACAATGACGTGGTTATGCTGGTAATTAATGGATGTCCACACATGTCCCCATAGCACTATGACATGCTTACTGTGACATGCTTATTCTGGTAATTAAGGGATGCCCCCACATATCCCTGTATTGCTATGGGATGCTTATTCTGGTAATTAAGGGATGTCCCCACTTTTCCCTGTAGAGCTATGACATGCTCATTCTAGTACGCAAGGGATGTCCTCACTTGTCCCTGTAGCATGTACAACATTATTATTCTAGTAATCAAGGGATGTCTCTACATGTCCCTGTAGTGCTATGACCTGCTTATTCTGGTAATTAAGGGATGTCTCCACTTATTACTGAAGCACTATGACAGGCTTAATCAGGTAATTAAGGAATGCCATAATTTCGCCCTCTACCACTATGACATGTTCAGTCTGGTAATTAAGGGGTGCCCCACTTGTCCCTGTAGCGCTATGACATGCTTCTTCTGGTAATTAAGGGATGCCCCCACTTGTCCTTGTAGCACCATGACATGCTTATTCTGGTAATTAAGGGATGCCCCATGTTGCCCGTATAGCGCTATGACATCTTATTCTGGTAATTGAGGGATGTCCCCACTTTTTCGAGTAGCATTAAGACATACTTATTCTGGTAATTAAGGAATGTCCCCAAGTGTCCCTGTAATACTATGACATGCTTATTCCAGTAATTAAGTGATGTCTGCAGTTGTCCCTGTACAGCCATAACATGCTTATTGTGGTAATTAAGGGATGTCCCCACTCTTCCCTGTAGCACTAAGACATGCTTATTCTGGTAATTAAGAGATGTGCCTACTTGTCCCTGTAGCACTATGACATGCTTTAGTAATTAAAGGATGCCCCCACTTGTCCCTGTAGCACTATAACAAGCTTCTTCTACTAATTAAGGGATATCCCCACTTGTCTCTGTACCACCATGAAATGCTTATTTTGGTAATTATTCTAGTAATTAAAGGATGTCCCCACTTGTCTCTGTACCACCATGACATGCTTATTTTGATAATTAAGGGATGTCCCCACTTGTCTCTGAAGCACTATGACATGCTTCTTCTAGTAACTAAGGGATGTCTCCAAGTGTCCCTGCATCACTAAGACAAGCTAATTCTAGTAATTAAGGCATATTCCCACTTGTCTCTTTACCACCATGACATGCGTATTTTGGTAATTAAGGGATGGCCCCACATGTCCCTGCAGTGCTACAACCTGCTTATTCTGGTAATTAAGGGATGTCCCCACTTGTCTCTGTACAACCATGACATGCTTATTTTGGTAATTAAGGGATGTCACCACATGTCTCTGTAGCACTATGACATGCTTCTTCTTGTAATTAAGGGATGTCCCCACATGTCCCAGCAGCACTATGACCTGCTTATTCTGGTAATTAAGGGATGTCCCCAAATGTCCCTGTAGCAGTACGATATGCTTATTTTGGTAATTAAGTGATGTCCCCACTTCTCCCTATAGCACTATGACATGCTTATTCTAGTAATTAAGGGATGTCCCCAAGTGTCCCTGTATCACTAAGACAAGCTTATTCTAGTAATTAAGGGATATCCCCACTTGTCACTGTACCACCATGACATGGTTATTCGGGTAATTGAGAAATGCCCCCACTTGTCCCTGTAGCACTATGACATGCTAATTATGGTACTTAAGGGATGTCCCCACTTGTCCCTGTAGCACTATGACATGCTTATTCTGGTAATTAAGGGATGCACACATTTCTCCATGTAGCACAACAACATGCTCATTTTGGTAATTAAGGGATGTCCCGTTGTATTACAACATGTTTCTTCTGGTAATTATGGGATGCCACCACTTTTCCCTGTAGCACTATGAGATGGTTATTATGGTAATTAAGGGATGTCCCCACTTGTCCCTGTAACACCAAGACATGGTTATTCTTGTAAATAAGTGATGCCCCCACTTGTCCCTGTAGCACTGTGACATGCATATTGTGGTAATTAAGGGATTCCCCCACATGTCCTCATACCACTATGCCATGTTTCTTCTGGTAATTATGGGATGCCCCCACTTGTCCCTGTAACACTATGACATGCTTATTCTGGTATTTAAGGGCTGCTCCATCTTCTCCATTCTGGTAATTAAGGGATGTCCCCACTTTTCCATGTAGCACTATGACATGCTTATTCTGGTAATTAGGGGATGTCCCCACTTGTCCGTGTAGCACTATGACATACTTAATTTGGATAAATTAGGGCTCTCCCCACATGTCCCTGTGGCACTGTGACATGTTTATTTTAGTATATAAGAGATGTCCCCACTTTTCTCTTTACCACCATGACATGCTTATTCTTGTAATTAAGGGCTGCCCTAGCATGTCCCACTAGCAGTATGACGTGCTTATTGTCTTTATTAAGGGATGTCTATTCTTGTCCCTGTACCATTAAGACATGCTTATTCTGGTTATTAAGAGATGGCACTACTTGCCCTGTAGCACCATGACATGCTTTGTCTGCTAATTATGGGATGTTCCACTTGTCCCTGCACCACCATGACATGCTTCTTCTAGTAATTAAGGGATATCCCCACTTATCCATGTAGCACTAAGACATGCTTATTCTGATAATTAAGGAATGTCCCCACATGTCCCTGTAGCACTATGATTTGCTTATTCTGGTAATTAAGTCATGTCCCCACTTGTCCCTGAAGCACTGTGACATGCTTATTCTGGTAATTAAGGGATGCCCTACTTCTCCCTCTAGCACTATGACATGCTCGTTCTGGTAATTAAGGGATGC
This sequence comes from Protopterus annectens, assembly GCF_019279795.1. Classification (NCBI taxonomy): domain Eukaryota; kingdom Metazoa; phylum Chordata; order Ceratodontiformes; family Protopteridae; genus Protopterus; species Protopterus annectens. Next base: position 929,345,560 of record NC_056730.1, read on the forward strand.
CCCCACTTGTCCCTGTAGCACTACAACATGATTATTCTGGTATTTAAGGGATGTCCCCACCTGTCCTTGAAGCACTATGACATGCTTTCTCAGGTAATTAAGGGATGCCCCCACTTTTCCCTCTAGCACTATGACATGCTTATTTTGGTAAATAAGAGCTGTTCCATCCGTCCCTGCAGCACTATGACATGCTTAGTCTAGCAGTTGAGAGATGACCCAACTTTTCCCTCTACCACCACGACATGCTTATTCTGGTAATTAAGGGATGCCCCCACTTGTCTCGCTAGCACTATGACATCCTTATTGTGGTAATTACGGGACTTCCATTCTTGACTCTGTAGCATTAAAACATGCTTACTGTGGTAATTAAGAGATGGCCCTACTTGCCACTGTAGCACCATGATATGCTTATTCTGGTAATTAAGGGATGCCCCCACATGTCCCTGTAGTGCTATGACCTTCTTATTCTGGTAATTACGGGATGTCTCTACTTGTCCCTGAATCACTATGACATGCTCATTCTGATAATTATGGGATGCCCCCCTTGTCCCTGTAGCAGTATGACATGCTTATTCTGGTAATAAAGGGATGCCTCCACTTGCCCCTGTAGCACTACAACATGCTTATTTGGGTAATTAAGGGATGTCCCCACATGTCCCTGTAGGGCTATGACCTGCTTATTCTGGTAATAAAGGGATGTCCCCACTTGTCCCTGAAACACTATGATATTCTTATTCTGGTAATTAAGGGATGCCCCCACTTCTCCCTCAAGCACTATGACAAACTCAATCTGGTAATTAAGTGATACCCCACTTGTCAATGCAGCGCTATGACATACTTCTTCTGGTAATTAACGGATGCCCTCACTTGACACTGCAGCAGTATGAGATGCTTATTCTAGTATGTACGGGATGCCCCCACTTGTTCCTTAGCACTATGACATGTTTATTCAGGTAACTAAGGAATGTCCCTACTTGTCCCTGTAGCACTGAGATGTGCTTATTCTGGAAACTAAGGGATGTCATCACTTCTTCCTGTATCACTAACACATGCTTATTCTGGTAATTAATGGATATCCTCACTTGTCCCTGTACCACCATGACATGCTTATTGTAGTAATTAAGGGATGTCCTTACTTGTCCCTCTAGCACTATAACATGCTTATTCTACAAATTAAGGGATGTCCCCACCTGTCCTTGCACCACCATGACATGCTTCTTGTTGTAATTAAGAGACATCCCACCTTGTCTCTTTAGCACTATGGCATGATTATTATGGCAATTAAGGGATGCACCCACTTGTCCCTGTAGAACTGTGACATGTTTATTCTGGTAATTAAGTGATGTCCCCACTTGGCCCTGTAGCACTAGTATATCCTTATTCTGGGAATTAAGGGATGTCCCCACTTTTGCCTGTAGCAGTATGACATGCTTATTCTGGTAATTAAGAGATGTCTGCACTTGTCCCTGTAGCACTATGGCATGCCTATTCTGGTAAGAAAGGGGTGTCCCCACTTGTCCCTTTAGCACCATGACATGATTATGCTGGTAATTAAGGGGTGCCCCCACTTATCCCTGTAGGACTATGACATGCTTGTTCAGGTAATTAAGGGATGCTCCCACTTGTCCCTGCAGCACTGTCACATGCTTATTCGGGTAATTAAGGGATACATTGTCAATGTAGCACTCTAACATGCCTATTCTGTTAATGAAGGGATGCTCCCGTTTTTCCTGTACCAGTATGACATGCTTATTCTGGTAATTAAGGGATGCCCCTATTTGTGCTCTAGCACTATCACACTGTTATTCTGGTAATTAAGGCACATCCCCACTTGTCCCTGTAGCACTAAGACATGCTTATTGTGGTAATTAAGGGATGTCCCCACTTGTCTCTCTTCTGCTATGACATGTTTATTCTGTTCATTAAGGGATGTCCCCACTTGTCCCTGTTGTGCTGTGACATGCTTATTCTTGTAAGTAAGGGATGCCCCACTTGCCACTTTAGCAATACAACATGCTTATTTGGGTAAATAAGGGATGTCCCCACTTGTCCCTGTAGCACTATGACATCCATTTTCAGGTAATTAAGGGATGACCCTCTTGTCCGTGTAGCACTATGTCATGCTTATTTGGGTAGTTAAGGCATGTCCCTACTTGTCCATGCAGCAATATGACATGGTTATTCTGGCAAAAAGGGATGTCCCCGCTTGTCCCTGCAGCATTATGACATGCTTACTATGACATGTTTATTCTGGTAATTACGGGATATCCTCATTTGTCCCTGTAGCACTATAACATGCTTATACATATACTTGATGGATGTCCCCACTTTTCCCTTTAGCACTATGACTTCCTCTTGTGGGTAAGTAAAGGATGCGCCCACTTGTCTCTGTAGCACTATGACATGCTTCTTCTTGTAATTAAGGGATGCCCCCACATATCCCAGCAGCGCTATGACCTGCTGCTTATTCTGGTAATTAAGGGATGTCCCCAAATGTCCCTGTAGCAGTACGATATGCTTATTTTGGTAATTAAGTGATGTCCCCACTTCTCCCTATAGCAATATGACATGCTTATTCTAGTAATTAAGGGATGTCCCCAAGTGTCCCTGTATCACTAAGACAAGCTTATTCTAGTAATTAAGGGATATCCCCACTTGTCACTGTAGCACTATGACATGCTTATTCTGGTAATTAAGGGATTCCACCACTTGTCCCTGTAGCATGACAACATGGTTATTCTGGTAATTAAGGGATGCCCCCACTTGTCCTTGTAGCAGGACGACATGCTTATTCTGGCTATTAAGGGATGTCCCTAATTGTTCCTTTAGCACTATGACATGCTTATTCTAGTAATTAAGGGATGTCCCCAAGTGTCACTGTATCACTATGACATGCCTATTCTAGTAATTAAGGGATGTGTCCAAGTGTCCCTGTATCACTATCACATGCTTATTTTAGTAATTAAGGGATGTCTCCAGTTTTCCCTGTACCACAATGACATGCTTATTGTGGTAATTAAGGGACGTCCCCACTTGTCCCTATAGCACTAAGATATGCTTATTCTGGTAAATAAAAGATCTCCCTAATTTGTCACTGTAGCACTATGACAAGCTTCTTCTACTAATTAAGGGATATTCCTACTTGTCTCCGTACCACCATGGCATGCTTATTATGGTAATTAAGGGATGTCCCACATGTTCCTGCAGTGCTATGACCTGCTTATTCTGGTAACTAAGATATGTCCCCACTTGTCTCTTTACCACCATGACATGCTTATTTTGGTAATTAAGGCATGTCCCCACTTGTCTCTGTAGCACTATGACATGCTACTTCTTGTAATTAAGGGATGTCCCCACATGTCCCAACAGTGCTATGACCTGCTTATTCTGGTAATTAAGGGATGTCCCCAAATGTCCCTGTAGCAGTACGATATGCTTATTTTGGTAATTAAGTGATGTCCCCACTTCTCCCTATAGCACTATGACATGCTTATTCTAGTAATTAAGTGATGTCCCCAAGTGTCCCTGTATCACTAAGACAAGTTTATTCTAGTAATTAAGGGATATCCCCACTTGTCACTGTACCACCATGACATACTTATTCTGATAAATGAGAAATACCCCCACTTGTCCCTCTAGCACTATGACATGCTAATTGTGGTACTTAAGGGATGTCCCCACTTGTCCCTGTAGCACTAAGACATGCTTATTCTAGTAATTAAGGGATGTCCCCAAGTGTCCCTGTATCACTAAGACAAGCTTATTCTAGTAATTAAGGGATATCCCCACTTGTCACTGTACCACCATGACATACTTATTCTGATAAATGAGAAATACCCCCACTTGTCCCTCTAGCACTATGACATGTTAATTGTGGTACTTAAGGGATGTCCCCACTTGTCCCTGTAGCACTAAGACATGCTTATTCTGGTAATTAAGAGCTCTCCCCACTTGTCCCTGTAGCACTATGACATGCTTCTTCTAATTAAGGGATATCCCCACTTGTCCCTATACCACCATGACATGCTTATTTTGGTAATTAAGAAAAGTCCTCACATAAACAAACTATACAATAGAAGGAGGAAGCTACTGCATGATAGGGCAAAATCCCTAAAAGGGAAGGCATCTCTGATCAGTATTAGCAAAAAACTATGGGCACTCATAAAATCATCTAAGGCCAGCTTCGAGAGAAAAATTGCACAAGACACTAAAGATAATCACAAAGCTTTCTTTAGTTATGTTAGGAACCTGGGTGGAAACTCCCAGATATGCTCAGAGTTAGTCCAAAATGACAAAAAATACACTGAACCCACAGACATTGCCAACATCCTGGCTGACAGGTTCAGCACAAACTCCCCCCCCCAAAAGAGCAATTATCTATCCCAGCAGAGTGCTGCCCCCCTGAAATTTCAGATGCTCAGGTGAGAGCCGCCCTCTCCAAAGCAAAAAACACAGCATCAATGGGACCAGACGGTGTCCCGGGCTGCGTCCTACATGAACTCCAAGAAGAGCTGAACCCCAACATAAAGCTACTGTTCAATCTCAGCCTTACTACAGGATATGTACCCAAAGAATGGCGTACAGCAACAGTGGTCCCTCTCCACAAAGGTGGTGCCTCAACAGATCCTGGAAACTATCGCCCCATATGCCTGACTAGCTTGGTCTGCAAAGCTATGGAGAGGATCATCATGGAACTCATAAATAGAGATATCAGGGACCTACAGACACTGGATCCTACCCAGTTTGGCTTTGTTAAGGGCAGATCCTGCCTCTTAAACCTGGTTGATTTCTTTGAAACAGTCACCAAGGCCATTGACGGGGGGAAGGTGGTCCACACAGCCTACCTGTACCTCGCAAAGGCCTTCGATACAATACCCCACTCGGGCATCATAGATAAGCTATCCAGCTTAAATATAAACCCCTATGTCACTAGATGGGTAGCAAACTGGCTCAAGGACAGAACCCACATGGTCAGAATTGCTGGAGCCATGTCAGACTCCAAACCAGTTACAAGTGGCATCCCACAAGGCTCAGTCCTGGGACCTCTCTTGTTCGGCATATATTTCTCAGAGGTACAGGCCAACGCGGGAGGACTGTGGCTGATCAAGTTCACAGATGACTGCAAACTGGGCGCCATAATCGACTCTCCAGCTGACACAAGCATCCTCCAAAAGGATCTCATAGAAACAGATAACTGGTGCCAGAGCCATGGCCTCAAGCTAAACGCCAAAAAGTGTATAGTGATCCCCTTTGGCAAAAACAAAGTGCCCACAAATTACCACATAGATGGTAATCCATTAAGTACGGAAGAAGTAATTAGGGACCTGGGGACCCAAGTTGATAGCAATCTGTCATTTGACAACCACCTGGCCAAAGTGGTTAGAAAAACCTTCTATATAGCCCACCTAATCATGAAGGGATTCACATCTAGATCAAGGGAGGTCATTGTGCATCTTTACTCATCCCTCATCAGGCCCATAATTGAAAACAATGCCCCTTTCGGGATGTACCTTACCCGACACCTGCAGCAACTGAAAAGACCCCAAAAGTACCTCACTAAGAGGATTAAAGGACTCAAACAGATGCCATATGCTACCCGGTTAAAGAAACTCCAGCTCTACTTGGTTGCATACCGCCTGCTTAAAGGCGATCTGTGCCTGACGTATAAAGCTATGTCCAACCCGGAATTAATGGACATGCTGCACCTCAAAAAATCCAAATCCCATCGAGCTACATGCTCAAGGGACTTGAACCTCAGCACTGAAATAAATAGGACATGCTAGAGGGACAGATTCATAACCCAGAGGCTCCCTTCACTCTGGAATAGAATCCCAGTCCAAGCTAGGCAGAGTCCCTCACTGACTCTCTTCAAAAGAAATATTGACGAGTGGATGGGAGATCATAGATTTACCCCGGCTATCACTTCTGTGTCACTGCTAAACAGAGGCACAGTAAACTAACCTCGAAAAAGGGCATAGTAAAACATTTAAAATGGGTGGCGAAAGCCAAACACACTCTGGCTAGGCTTACAAATGCCCTAGGGCAGATAGCCTAGTATGAATCTATGAACCTATGAACCTATGTCCCTGTAGCACTATGACATGCTTATTCTACAAATTAAGGGATATCCCCACGTGTCCTTGCACCACCATGACATGCTTCTTCTGGTAATTAAAGGACATCCCCACTTGTCCTTGTAGCACACCGACATCCTTATTCTGGTAATTAAGGGATGTACCCACTTGGTGTAGCAGCATGACATGCTTATTCTGGTAATTAAGTGATGCCCCCACTTGTCCGTGTAGCACTATGACATGCGTATTTTTATAAATAAGGGCTGTTCCCATGTGTCCCTGCAGCACTAAGATATGCTTATTCTGGTAATTAAGGGATACACTCACTTGTCCTGGTAGCAGTATGACAAGCATATTGTGGTAATTAAGGGATTCCCCCACATGTCCCTGTACCACTATGACATGCTTCTTCTGGTAATTATGGGATGCCCCCACTTGTTACTGTAGCACTATGACATACTTATTCTCGTAATTAAGAGATGCCCCATCTTTTCCATATAGCACTATGACATGCTTACTGTGGTGATTAAAAGATGCCCCCACTTTTCTATGTAGCATTAAGACATGCTTATTATGGTACTTAGGAGATGTCCCCACTTGTCCCTGTAGCACTATAATATGTTTATTCTGGTAATTAAGTGATGTCCCCACTTGTCAGTGTAGCACTATGACATGCTTATTTTGGTAAATAAGGGTTCTGCCCACGTGTCCCTGTAGCACTATAACATGCTTATTCTAGTAATTAAGAGATGTCCCCACTTTTCCCTGTACCACCATGACATGCTTATTCTGGTAATTAAGGGATGCCCCCACTTGTCTCGCTAGCACTGTGACATGCTTATTGTGCTAATTAAGGGATGACCATTCTTGTCCCTGTAGCATTAAGACATGCTTATTCTGGTAATTAAGAGATGGCCCCACTTGTCTCTGCAGCATCAACGCATGCTTATTCTACTAATTAAGGGGGGTTTCCACTTATCCTGGTACCACCATGACATGCTTATTCTGGTAATTAAGGGATGTCCCCACCTGTCCCTGTACCACTACAACATGCTTATTATGGTAATTAAAGGATGTCCCCACATGTCACTGTAGCGCTATGACCTGCTTATTCTCGTAATTATGGGATGTCTTCACTTGTCTCTGAAGCACTATAACATGCTTATTCTGGTAATTAAGGGATGCCCCCACTTCTCCCTCTAGCACTATGACATGCTTAGTCTGGTAATTAAGGGATGTCCACACTTGTCCCTGAAGCACTATGACATGCTCATTATGGTAATTAAGGGATGCCCAAATTGCCACTGTAGCTCTATGACATGCTTCTTCTTGTAATTAAAGGATGCCCTCACTTGTCCCTGTAGTGCTATGACATGTTTATTCTGGTAATTAAGGGATGCCCCCACTTGTCCCTGTAGCACTATGACATGCTTATTCAGATAATTAAGGGATGTCCCTACTTGCCCCTGAAGCACTAAGACATACTTGTTCTGGAAATTCAAGGATTTCCCCACTTTTCCCTGTACACTAAGACATGCTTATTCTGGTAATTAAGGGATGTCCCCACTTGTTGCTGTAGCACTATGACATGCTTATTCTGGGAATTAAAGGATGTCTTCAAGTGTCCCTGTATCACTATGACATGCTTATTCTAGTAATTAAGGGATGACCCCACTTGTCCCTGTATCACCATGACATGCTCATTGTGGTAATTAAGGGATGTCCCCTCTAGTCCCTGTAGCACTAAGACATGCTTATTCTGGTAATTAAGAGATGTTCCACTTGTCCCTGTAGCACTATGACATGCTTATTCTACAAGTTAAGGGATGTCCCCACTTGTCTTTGCACCACCATAACATGCTTATTGTGCTAATTAAGGGATGCCCATTCTTGTCCCTGTAGCATTAAGACATGCTTATTTCGGTAATTAAGAGATGGCCCCACTTGTTTCTGTAGCACCATTGCATGCTTATTCTACTAATTAAGGGATGTTCCACTTATCCTTGTACCACCATGACATGCTTCTTCTGATAATTAAGGAATGTCCCATTTATCCGTGTAGCACTAAGACATGCTTATTCTGGTAATTAAGGGATGTCCCCACATGTCCCTGTAGTGGTATGACCTGCTTATTCTGGTAATTAAGGGATGTCCCCACTTGTCCCTGAAGCACTATGACATGCTTATTATGGTAATTAAGGGATGTCCCACTTATCTGTGTAGCACTAAGACATGCTTATTCTGGTAATTAAGGGATGTCCCCACATGTCCCTGTAGCGCTATGACCTGCTTATTCTGGTAATTAAGGGATGTCCCCACTTGTCCCTGAAGCACTATGACATGCTTATTCTGGTAATTAAGAGATGTCCCCACTTGTCCCTGAAGAACTTGACATGCTTATTCTGGTAATTAATAGAGGTCCTACAATATCCATAGCTACCCTCTGAAATGGCTCCTTAGTCACAGGCAAAGACATCAAAGAAGCCTTGACCTTGTCTCCTACATTGCCTATTTTTGGTACGGCTCACTGGTCCTGCAGTACCTTGTTACATCCCTTGCAATCCCAGGCCAATAAAAGTTCTGCATAATACATCTCTTAGTATGCTTTATGCCCATATGGCCTGCAAAAGGAATGCCATGGGCTATGGCTAGAAGTGCCAGACGGCAGGCTCTGGGCACTACCAGCTGCTGTATTACCTAACCTCTAGCCGTACCGCAGGAGTTCACTCTCTATACAGTAACCCTTTGTTCCAGTATATAGACTCCACCATGGTGGTGGTGCTGCGGTAGCGTTGTCGCCTCACAGTAAGACGCTGTCCAGTTCGACTCTCAGCTAGAGCGTCTTCTGCGTGGAGACATCCATGAATGGGTGTACCTTTGTTGAAGGTTGTGCATCAGGGCTGGTAACTCGGCATGTAAAAATCAACTACCAATCATTAGCGAACCGGAGTTCCACTGTGGCGACCCCTAACCGGGAAAAGCCAAAAGACACAACATAAAGACTCCCCTTTTCCTTGAGGATCAGGTGCCTCCCTAGCTATCTCCCTCAAGCCTCTTAGTGTTCGGTCTGACAGCTGAGCCTGTCTCAACTCTACCTTTGTGACCCTTCCCAGCTCACTCCCTGAAACAGCCCCTTTACCAGCCCTGGCTTCAGGTGAAGGGTCTGTCTGCATCTCCCCCAGGCTACCAGCTGCACATACATGTCTCCAAGCCTGGCTGTGTGTAATTGTTTGCACACATGGTACTGCATTATCAAAATTATTCCCTAACAGGACATCTGCAGGGATATCCTGAAACAGACATACTTGTTTGGTTCCTTTTCCACCCTTCCAGTCAAGGTGAACCCTGGCCATAGACAGATGGAATGGGGTCCTTCATAAAACTCTGACTGGAGTGGACTGCCCAAGCAAGTACTGCTCCTTTTTAACCACCGCAGGCTTCACAATGGTTATGTCAGAGGCTGTGTCTCTCTTAGCAATGGCCTGTTTCCTATCCACTAAGATAGGATATAAACTCTGGGGATAGTCTGGCACCCCTGTTGTCTCCAGACAACGTACCAGTGGAATATTGTTATTCCCACTTGCTGGCTCCCAACCTTTTGTTTTCCACCTTGCTTCCATGGACATCTGTAAGCTACATGGCCTCAATTGTTACATTTAAAACATCTAACCCTTGATTCTGGCTGTGTACCTGAACTAGTGGCTTCCACTGTTACTGGTGGACTCTGTTGGGGTGGTTTAGGCTGTCCACCATGGGTTCCTTTATATCCATGTGTAGCACTGGGTATCCCCTTTTTGTGCAGTGATGCCCTGCAGCTAAGTAGAGATCCTCTTTTTTCCCCAGCTCATCTGCAGAGTTACACTCTCGGTCTGCCAACCAGATTCTATTGTCCTCAGACAAAGTGCTATGGGCTTGTTCCCCTCACAAAAAGTTCTGCCAGACTTTCAAAACTGGTGACCTGACACCCTTCTCAACCACCTATGAAAATAAGTGGTTAACTCAGCAGTATAATCACATACACTTTAATCTGCCTTGAAACTATGCTCATGAAACTCATTTCTCTAAGCTTCAGGTGTTAACTTAAAACATTCCAATAAAAATTGTTTTACTTTATCATAGTTTAAACAATCAGGATTAGACAATTTAGAAACAGCAGTTACAGCTTTACCATGAAGTAAGAGGTCAGGAATCATACGCAGAGCCCTTGATCAACATTATACTGTTTACATACTCTTTCAAATATATGAATAAAATGATCAGAATTATCACCCTCTGTAAACTGTGGAAGACATTTACTGACCTTTATTGCTTCTGGGGTTTAGTCATTCCCTTCCCCATTACCTCCATGACCTTAACAAAGGGTCAGCATCTCCCGTTCATGTTGCTGCTGTTTCTCATTTTTTTCAGCCTCCAAACACTGCAGTCTCTCTACTGATTCTAATTCCATCTATTTCTCCTTTTCTTCAGCCTCCAACTGCTGCAGTCTTTCTGCTGATTCTAATTCCAAACATTTGGCCTCCAGTTCAAGTCTGTTTAACTCCAGAGAGATTTTTAAGTCCTCTGAGGAAAAGGCGAGCTGTCCTGTTTCTGAGGACTGCAAATCCCCATCACCAGATTGATTTTCTTCGTGGTTGCTGGTTCGGGCTGCAGTTGCAATTAAGGCTGAAATCATTTACTCTTTAGTCAAGTTGGCAAGCATCAGTCCTTTGGCTTCACACACCTTGGCCAATTGATCAGCTTGTCATAATCCTCTGCTGACATCTTTGCCTGCTTTCCCTGACTAAACTAAACTAAAAATAAATAAGTAAAACTGTTGTGAAAATGAAACTCTGTATGTTTACCTTGTGGCTGCTGAGAGTATACACACCTTCAGTAACAACTGTCTACAGGCTGCAGAAGTTCAATTAATATTCACACAACTACTCACCAATATGTGACATCCCTCCTCTGGGTCAGTGATCAAAGAGACTCAATCCTCACCATGGACACTGGTGAAGGACATTCACTTGGAAAGAAAATGGATACACACAGTATTTCCAGATGCAGCTCTCTGCACCAAGAATAATTTCCCTAAAGAGCACACAGAGAACACACACAGTTTTGGGGCTGGGTTTTTCTCTATCTCTCTCTCTCTCTCTCTCTCTCTCTCTCTCTCCAGGCCCCAAATAAGAACCCCCACTGACACAGCTGTAGAGATGAGTCCTCAGCCGAGTGTTCCAAGTCACATCCTCCACCACAGTTTCTGTGAAACCAGTGCTCTGTATCCCTGCTCCAAGTAGCTGACACACACACTCTTTGAGATTTGATTTTCACATACACACACAGACATACAGACGTGCACACACACACACACACACACACACACACACACACACACACACACACACACACCTGGGAAAGGCTGGCATAAACTACGCCCAGACTATAAGATAGTTCCACTGCCACCATAACACTCCAAAACCAGCTACTTCAAGGTCCTAACAAGGGTACCTAATTATACTGAGTAAAATTAATACTAATAGAAATGGTAGTGTTTGATCAATGCAGTAAGGTTTTCAGGAGTGGCCACAGTATCACCAAATAAATATAAGTACTCTCAAAGGTTAAAATATTCTCTAAAAGACCAGCCATGATGAAAAGTTTAAATATTTTCAATAATAAATAATAAAAGAACATGACAATACTAAATATCTGCTTACAATAAACACCTGAGATTCAATCACAGGAAATATTAAAAATAACACAGATAGATAAAGTCACACAAATACAGAAAAACAGTGCTTAACTAATCTCACTATATTTTCTTGACTGATCTAAAGAACTACTATTCCCTGGTTATTTACTAAAGCAAGGCAAAATTAAATGGGTAAGTGGTCTTTCTTCTTTGTCCGGTCAGGTTTCAAAAACAAACTGCTCTGAGATTTCTTTCTTATCTAGTATTAAAAACATCCTTTCAGTGCTGGATTACAGAATGATGTCACATACATCTGGTCATCTGACTGGTTCCCACACTACCCCCATTACCTAGAAACTGAACCAGAATTGAGCATATATGTGTTACCATACACATAGACAGAGCTTTGCTAAGATGTGCTATAGCATCTGAAAGCTATGAAACCATTTCAAAACCTTCACCCTTCCAGGGTAACAATTAGTTCACCCCTAAGGACAATACACTAAGAGTCCTAGTCCTGGTTTTCACAGACATTTTGTATCTGGCTGCATTCAGAGCTGTAAGATACAATATTTATGGCTTAAACCAGGTAATTTAATTTCAGACTATTTTTCAAAGTTAGCTGGACTAAGATTAATCTCTTCTCTTCTAGTATCCTCTGTTACAATATATTAAATTCAACAGTTACAGTACAGTCTGACATACAAGTGTATTTATTTTATGTCCAGCAGGACCCACTGTTGGTACATTTTTTTAACATAAGTAACTTTACAAATACATTTTCGACAAAAGCACCTGTACAAATCAGTTTGATATGTAAATAACTTATAATTATTTACAAAACCCCAACTAACTATGCTGGCATATGTTACACATCCACTTCCCTACTTCTCCTGGCATAGCTGGCAATACCTCACATCATTACAGCATACTCTTCCAATTTTAGTAAACTGCACACCACATTCTTAAAAACATCTGCTAATAAAATTTCAGGGCATCATACTTGCATATTTGACCTCTACCTTAACAGGGGAATATTTCCTTCAGACTTCAAACACACTATCATTACCCTTCTCTCAAAAATAGTGTATTCTTAAAAAATACCTTCTCCATTTCTTCCAGAAGACTACCATTCCCATAACCAGTCCCTGCTCCACTGCTAAAATCTTTGTGAAACTGCAATATAAACAATCATTCAAATGCATAAGCAGCTATAGACTAGTGCCTGACCACACACATGGTTTCCACAATGCATTTAGTACATTAATTAATGCCACCAAATTCTATTTATTTTAATATGAATGAGAATCTCATAATTGGGGGAATATTCATTGACAAGACTCAGGCTTTTGAGACTGTTAGCATAACATTTTTCTGTGGAAACTAAAGTTCAGCTTCAGAGGTAAACCTAACTTCACAGTTGGACCATCCAAGTACACTTCAACAATCAAAACTCATCAACTGGCATATTTAACACTGGTGTGCCCCAAAGCTCAGTCCTCAGTCCCCTATTTTTCTACTTCTTCATAAATGATCCCACTAATTAACTACCTCATATTAATGCTATTCTTCACACTGATGACATCACACTACTTAAAACTAATAAAAAGTAATTGAAACCTGAAATGCCAACTATTAAAGGATTTCTCTGATTTGTGTTAGTAGGCATTTACAAATAAGCTACTAATCAACCCTATAAAGATCAAAAACATGCTATTCATCTTGTCCCAGAAGCTGTCAGCCTTACCCACTCTGTCATTGCAGGTATGTAATATACTACTCTTCTAAATTTTACAGAATACAATTACTTAAGGCTTATTCTTTAAAAATCTTTATTGAATTATCACTTGTGACATAGGGAAACTTGAATTTATATACAGAAGTTATTAAATCATGTTAACAAATTCACATTTTAGAAACATTATACCGCACATATATTGTTATATATCCTGAGTCAGGTTGTAGCCTGCTGTAGGTCCCCAACCATGTCCCAAAACTCTCACTCCACATTCCTAAGCACGCTGGAAACCATTAGGGTCCAACCTAACACTCTCGTACTAGATGACTTCAACTACCCCTTCATCAACTGGGAAAACTACTCATGCACCAATACACTGGCCCAGCACCTCCTGGAATTCATCAATTCCAATGCCTTGGGCCAGCTCATTCTTACCCCCACTAGAAGAAGCTATATCCTTGACCTGGCTATTACTAACATGGGCAACTGTTTCTCTACACCAATAGTTAATTCCTCCCTGGTTAGATCCGACCACACACTAATCATCATGGAAATCCACATCACACCCACACACCCTGCAAAGGTAACCACCATGAAAAATTTCTCCAAAGCTGACTTTGGGCTCCTAAAAACAGAGGTGGCTAATTTCACTGCACCCATGTCAATGGAAAATAGATGCATGATTGCCGAATCATACACCGATGCACTGTACGAACACGTACATAAATGCATGGAACTAGCCATACCCAACGGAACCAAGATGCTCTCCTCCAAAAAATGGAAGCCAATCTGGTGGCTCCCTGGCATTAATAAACTCTATAGTAGAAGGAAGAAACTGTTGCAGAAAAAGGTGAAGTCCCAAGATTGGAAAAACTCCCTTATTATGCTCATTTCAAAACTACAATAGGAGGAAAAGCCTTTTCTAGATTAGAAATGACTACTTGGAATAAACTCCTAACAAACATCAGATCCTTATAGACACTATAATTTTAAAAAGCACTACAGGAACACCTAAAAATGAAGCCAAGTAAAAATTTCTATAGAGACAATGAGTAATATGCCTTCTCTAAAAAGCAGTCTAAAATAACATGTAAAGCAAATGTATATACACCTCTGGCTGGTAAGACAGCATATTATTGGAACACTGCAAATGTTACTTGTTTACTCTGTTTGTAACTATTATATACATGTATATATATATATATATCTATATATATATATATATATATATATATATATATACACATGTACACACATATATACACATATATATATATATATATATATATATATATATATATATATATATATATATATATATATATATACACACACACACACACACACACACATTTATATATATAGATATATATTTATATATATATATACCTGCACACACACACACACACACACACACACACACTATATATATATATATATGTTCACAAGCACACACATGCACACACACACACACACACACACACACACACACACACACACACACACACACACACACACACACACACACACACACACACACACACACACACACACACACACACACAAAACCCAGCCACTGGGGATGCACAAGCCAGTGCATTTCTTTGTGCCGGTCCCAAGCCCGGATAAATGGGGAGGGTTGCATCAGGAAGGGCATCCGGCGTAAAACCTCTGTCAAATGACTTATGCGGAGAACATTTCATAGTTCCATACCGGATCGGTCGAGGCCTGAGTTAACAAAGACCACCACCAGTACTGTTAGCCAACAGGGTGCTGGCAAAAATTGGGCTACTGTTGGCCGAAGGAGAAGAGGAGGGGGAAGGCATGCCCAAAGGCAGGAAGAGAGGAGGAAGGTTAGGAGTGTAATAGTGAGGGTAGGAACTTTGAATGTTGGCAGTATGACTGGTATAGGGAGAGAGCTAGCTGGTATGATGGAGAGAAGGAAGGTTGATATATTGTGCGTGCAAGAGACCAGATGGAAGGGAAGGGAAGTAAGGCCAGGTGTATAGGAGGCGGGTTAAAATTGTTCTATCATGGTGTGGATGGCAGGAGAAATGGGGTAGGGGTTATCCTAAAGGAACAGTATGCCAAGAGTGTTTTGGAGGTGAAGAGAGTGTCTGATAGAATGATGTTTATGAAGCTTGAAATTGATGGTGTAATGATGAATGTTGTTAGTGCATATGCTCTACAAGTTGAGTGTGCGATGGATGAGAAAGAAAAATTTTGGAGTGAGTTGGATGAAGTGGTGGTGAGTGTACCCACAGGTGAGAGATTAGTGATTGGAGCAGACTTCAATGGGCATGTTGGTGAAGTGAACAGAGGGGAAGAGGAAGTGATGGGTAGGTATGGTGTTAAGGAGAGGAATGCAGAAGGTCAGATGATTGTGGATTTTGCGAAAAGGATGGACATGGCTATGGTGAATACATATTTTAAAAAGAGGGAGGAGCATAGGGTGACGTACAAGAGTGGAGGAAGATGCACACAGGTGGATTATATCCTATGTAGGAGGGCCAGTCTGAAGGAGATTGGAGACTGTAAAGTGGTGACAGGGGAAAGTGTAGTTAAGCAGCATAGAATGGTGGTCTGTAGGATGACGTTGGTGATCAAGAAGAGGAGGAGGAGTGTGAAAGCAGTGCCAAGGATTAAATGGTGGAAGTTAAAAAAGGGTGATTGTGAGGTGGAGTTCAGGGAAGAGTTAAGACAGGCACTGGGAGGCAGTTACCAAATAGCTGGGTAACTACAGCAGAGCTAGTAAGGGAGACTGCTAGAAAGGTGCTTGGTGTGACATCTGGACAGAGGAAGGAGGACAAGGAGACCTGGTGGTGGAATGAGGAAGTACAGGAGAGTATACAGTGGAAGAGGATGGCGAAGAAGAAGTGGGATTGTCAAAGAGATGAAGAAAGTAGACATGAGTATAAGGAGATGAGGTGCATGGCAAAGAGAGAGGTGGCAAAGGTTAAGGATAAGGCATATGGAGAGTTGTATGAAAGATTGGACACAAAAGAGGGAGAAAAGGACCTGCACCAATTGGCTAGACAGAGGGACAGAGCTGGGAAAGATGTGCAGCAGGTAAAGGTGATAAAGGATAGTGAGGGAAACGTACTCACAAGTGAGGAGAGTGTGTTGAGTAGATGGAAAAAGTACTTTGAAGGGCTGATGAATGAAGAGAATGAGAGAGAAAGAGAAGGTTGGATGATGTTGGGATAGTGAATCAGGAAGTGAAACAGATTAGCAAGGAGGAAGTAAGGACAGCTATGAAGAGGATGAAGAATGAAAAGGCTGTTGGCCCAGATGACATACCAGTGGAAGCACGGAGGTGCTTAGGAGATATGGCAGTGGAATTTTTAACCAGATTGTTTAATGAAATTTTGGAAAGTCAGAAGATGCCTGAGGAGTGGAGAAAAAGTGTTTTGGTACCTATCTTTAAGAATAAGGGTGATGTGCAGAGCTGCAGTAACTACAGAGGGGTAAAATTGATCAGTCACAGCTTGACATTATGGGAAAGAGTAGTGGAAGCTAGGTTAAGAAGGGAGGTGATGATTAGTGATCAGCAGTATGGTTTCATGCCAGGAAAGAGCACTACAGATGCAGTGTTTGCTCTGAGAGTGTTGTTGGAGAAATACAGAGAAGGTCAGAAGGAGTTGCATTGTGTCTTTGTGGACTTAGAGAAAGCATATGACAGGGTGCCTAGAGAGGAGTTGTGGTATTGTATGAGGAAGTCAGAAGTGGTAGAGAAGTATGTAAGAGTGGTACAGGATATGTACAAGGGTAGTGTGACATTGGTGAGGACTGCTGTGGGAGTGACAGATGCATTTAAGGTGAAGGATCAGCTCTGAGCCCTTTCTTATTTGCAATGGTGATGGACAGGTTGACAGATGAGATCAGACAGGAGGCCCCATGGACTATGATGTTTGCAGATGACATTGTGATATGTAGTGAGAGTAGGGACCAGGTTGAGGAGACCCTGGAGAGGTGGAGATATGCTTTAGAGAGGAGAGGAATGAAGGTCAGCAGGGCTAAAACAGAATACATGTGTGTAAATGAGAGGGAGGGTAGAGGAATGGTGAGGATGCAGGGAGTAGAGTTGGTAAAGGTGGATGAGTTTAAGTACTTGGGATCAACAGTTCAGAGTAATGGTGTGTGTGGAAGAGAGGTGAAGAAGAGAGTACAGGCAGGGTGGAATGGGTGGAGAAGAGTGTCAGGAGTGATTTGTGACAGACGAGTACCAGTAAGAGTGAAAGGGAAGGTCTACAAGAGGGTAGTGAGACCAGCTATGTTATATGGGTTGGAGACGGTGGCATTGACAAAACGGCAGGAGTCAGAGCTTGATGTGGCAGAGCTAAAGATGTTAAGATTTGCACTGGGTGTGACTAGGATGGACAGGATTAGGAATCAGTATATTAGAGGGTCAGCTCAGGTTGGACAGTTTGGAGACAAAGCAAGAGAGGCGAGATTGCGTTGGTTTGGACATGTGCTGAGGAGGGATGCTGGGTATACTGGGAAAAGGATGCTAAGGATGGAGCTGTCAGGTAAGAGGAAAAGAGGAAGGCCTAAGATAAGGTTTATGGATGTGATGAGAGAGGACATGCAGGCGGTTGGTGTGAAAGAGCATGATGCAGAGGATAGGAAGAAATGGAAACAGATGATCCGCTGTGGCGACCCCTAATGGGAACAGCCGAAAGAAGATGATGATGATATATGCGCGCACACACACACACACACACACACACACACACACACACACACATATATATATATATATATATATATATATATATATATATATATATACACACACACACACACACACACACACACACATATATAGTGTGTGCGTGTGAAATTGCCTCTGTTTGTTTATAGTATGCACCTTGTCAGTTATATGTAAATGAATTTACTTCTCCTGCTATGTTGTAAACATCGAATGTCATCTCATGGGAAATTATGTATTAATAACTATGATTATAGTCTGTTCAGCTGTATAAATGTTTAACATTATAATACGGATTTCTGAGCTCAGGTTCAGGGTCTGTTTGACCAGCCCACTTGCCTGGTCAATAACATTCTTACATACATAAATACGCATTGTGGTACATTTATATGATGTTGAGTAGTTTACTGGGTCAATGTAAGGCCGATTAAAATACCCAAATGGATTATATTTTCCTTGATTTTAACATGCAGTTCATGCAGTTACTTTTCATGCTGTGTAGGGGACAGGGACAGCGCACAGCAGTTTTCTATAACATTATATGAAATTCCACTGGCATTAATAATTGTATGAGTAATTTCTAGCCCTTAGTTGTTTTTTAACGTCTGAATTTTAGATGCAGTTTTATAAATATTTAAACACTGTCAACAGTTCTGTCAGATCTACATACACCCTGGAATATGAAACATTTTGGATTTTTAAAATATGTTTCAGTAATGGGAGCACCCCACAAGCGTAGAAAAACTGTCCAGCAGCACCCACTCACATAACGCTGTTATCTCTCAGCTTAACAACTAGACTGTCTCTGAATCGCTTATTGTGCAGTTCCCCATACTCAGTGCAGTAATACAAGTTTACAGATTATACAGTCAGTGATTAAACCTGACTCTTTCATAAATCATATTTTCTTGAACACAAACACTTGGTGAAGCTCATCTCACAGCTAAATTATTTCTTCTCTGCACTCTTGCATAAAGTCACACCTTGCAATATGTCTTTAGCCTCATCTGCCATATAGTAAACCAGTGCATATGTCTAGTTGTCTCAGAAGCAGCACTGTGGTTACTTGTAAGATCCCACTCCTGAGATTTATCAAAATCAAAGGGTTAAGAAAGTAATATTTGGAAGAGAAACCCTCTACTGCTGTATTGCCACTGTCTGTGTAAGTACTAGCAAATTCAGCTGCTTTGTTTTCTCAGAACATATGGGTTCATAGGTTCATAGGATGATACTAGGCTATTGGCCTGGAGGCTCTTTTAAGCCTAGCGAAGAATTTTGCCCATGTTCCCACAAAGTCAGCACCTGTTTCCCCTGTCCAGCAGGGACACAGGTGGTATCCCAGGGTTGTATTTTCTGTTTCCCATCCAGTCGTCCAGGTTCCTTTTAAAGAGGACTAGAGAAGTACAATGCTTCACATGGACAGGGAGTCTATTCCATAGATGGGGGAGTCTTTGGGACAGAAATCTATCCTGCCGACAAGTTCTATTAATGTCACAAACCAGGCTGAAGCCTTGCATGCAGGTTGCGCGAGTGGACTTTGACTTATGGATATGCAGCAATTCCATCAAGGTTGGGTCTGAGATGGCCTTGTATGCCAGACACAGGTCATCTCTGAGCAGTCTGTATGAGAGTGAGTAGAGGGACAGGGCTTTTAGGCTATCAGTATAGGACAGGTGTTTGAGACCCTGGATTTTCCTGGTCAGGAAACTCTGTGGTCTCTCCAGGTGATGCATGTGCTTGACAAGGTACATGCCAAAAGGGGCACTGTACTCAATAATGGGTCTGATAAGGGAGGAGTACAGGGATGTTATGACCTCCTTGTTCCTAGATGAAATACCCTTACGTATGAGGTGGGCCATGTAGAAAGCCTTCCATACAACGGAGGCAACATGGTGGTCAAAAGTCAGGTTGTTATCAACCTGGGTGCCCAAGTCCCTCACGACTGATTTTATGCTTCGTAATTTATTATTTATCTGATAATTAATGGGGATGACATTTTCCCCAAAGGGGATAATGATGCATTTCTTGGCATTCAGTTTGAGGTCATGCTTCTGGCAACAGTCATTTGTTTGGGTAAGGCCCTCTTGGAGGATGTTCACGTCAATGATCAGCCGCAGACCACTATTTTTGGCTTGCACCTCAGAAAATATATCCCAAACAGTATAGGCCCCAAGACCGATCCTTGGGGTACACCACTCATTACGGGTCTACTACTAGAGGTGGCGTCCCCTATTTTGACTGAGTAGGTTCTATCAGTGAGCCAGTTAGCTACCCATCTGAATTTTTCCTTCACAGTTGTGACAATTCTGACATACGCCATATTAGATATGCATTAACTGCTTTCAGAACTGAAGTGTCTTATTCATAGGCTCATAGGTCAGTACTAGGCTGTGGATCCAGTGGACCATTAGTAGCCTAGCCACAATACCCCAAATTGTAGGTACCTTTTGATATGACTAATTTATAGCTAGTTTTGACCCCTTTCAATGAGGCATGAGGGGTGAGACCCAAAGTGTATTTACTATTTCCCATCTATGCTTTATTCATAGGTTCATAGGTAGGTGCTAGGCTATCTGCCCGAGGGCATTTACCAGCCTAGCCAGAGAGTGGCAGCTGTTGCCGCCCCATTGATTAATTAACTAATCCTCTGTCAAGCAGAGCCAATGAAGTGATCCCAGGGGTGTATTTTCTGTTACCCATCCACTCGTCAAGGTTTCTCTTGAGGAGTGTTAGTGTGGGGTTCTGCCTAATGTAGTTTGGAATTTTGTTCCAAAGCATGGGAAGTCTCTGTGACAAGAATCTATCCCTCCAGCATGTTCTATTTATTGTTGTGGCAAGATTTAGCTCACTAGAACATGTGGCTCGCAGTGACTTGGATATCTTTAGGTGGAGCATGCCCATCAATTCTGAGTTGGACATGGCTTTGTAAGTCAGGCAGAGATCACCTCTGAGTAAGCGATATGCCACTGAGTACAGAAGGAGTTTTTTCAGTTGGGCTGCATAGGACATATATTTGAGGCCATAAATATTCGAACACAAACGGCAACACCAGAACTGATAAAACAAGACGGTCAATTCACCGTCCCAGCTAGGTTTAAAAAGTAGATTGCAGGCTTACTCGAATAAGGCAAAAATGATGTATATCCAAAGATATATTTATTGAAGACAATCCACAGTATTGGAAACTAAAATCCACATGAACAACTGTTAAGCGCTTTCATCCGCTTATCGCAGACTTCTTCAGAACAGCTGATTGACTCACTGTACAATCCTTTTAAAATCTTTTTGGCGCCATTCTAAAGGCAAAAATTTAAAGTGCCAGTGCTTAACATAATTTGTACATATTTTAAAAAACATAATTAGGAAGACAACCAATACATCAATATATCCTAAAACTTACTAAAACCTTAAATAATAATTAATATAAATACTTTTCTAAAAAATACTAAATGAATAAAATTGCAATACCAAACTTCATACCCCATTGATGTAACTAACAAACACATAGGACAGGATTCACGAAGGCTTGCACGGAGTCTAAGAGTAGTGTAAGACTCCATGCACCCTTCGCGATCCAGGAACAGCCCAAAGTCCGTGTAAGAGACCAGCTAAAACGTCTCTTACATGGAGTGGGCGTGGATAAGCTAATCACCTCACTTGCAGCCGAATAGCATGCAAATGAGGATGATTAGCGATCCAGGAAGCCCAGAACAGCCCGTGTAAGAGCCGTTTTAGCTGCAGAAATGTACTCAGTTGACAACTGAGTACGTTTCTGCAAAATCCACAATGGAGCCATGTCAGCTCCAAATAAAGGGTGCATATGTGTCAGGCAGCATGCCAATGGCCAAGTATGTGGCCATTGGCAAGGTAACCTGATGCAAAATTAATAAAAATATATATTTTTTTCGGCGATCGCCGATGTTTAAACCCAGCGCAGCCCAGCAAGCAGGCTGCGCTATATAAAACATAAAAACGAAGGTTATAAACCCACAAATGTGGGTTTTATGCAATACATGGTATGACAATGCAGGGACCAGTAGACCAAAAACAACATGGCCACCGTGTAGTGGTTGCTAAGGGGGGAAGCTGAGTCTAAGAGATGTAACTAAGCATTAGTAGGCAATCTGATGCAAATGAGTGTTAGGATACTGAATTCCACTGTCACATAGCAAATGAGCACATTCTGAGTAGTGTAAGAGTTACAGAAGGGGAAGGAACAGAGTAGGAGATAGGTGACATCACAGGGGGGAATGGCAGAAAGAAATGCAGTTCATTGGAGGTCAGAGTTACATGACAGATGTCAGACAGATATCATGGAAAGAGGAGTGCCACAACATAAGCATGGGAAAGTCAAGAAATGGAAGGTGTACACTGTTGCCTACACCAAAGTTTCTTGCTGGGCATGCATGCGCGATGTGCGCCATGAAGCGGGAGTAGGACAGTGTGCACGCGTGTAAGGCAGACTGAGCATGTGGGAGCGTGTTGGGAGATGTTTAACACTGTTTGCGTGGGTGTGCGCGCGTTTTAATCCAAATAAGCAGATTCTGAACCATGTAAGCATGTGTGCGCGGGTGTAAACCACTGTGAGCGTGTTTCTGCTGGTATGCACACGGCTCCCTCCTGAGGAAACAGAGAGGAAAAAGGAAGCAACAGATTTAGTAGGAAGCTAACAGGGAATACTGCTGGAGCTAGCAGGTGAAAACAATTAGAAGCAGGCAATTACACAGGCAGAATAGTAGCCCAGCCCAGCACTTAAAACTCTGCAAACAGCAGTGCAGGATGTTTCTCTCAAGAGACACTGCAAGACAGGAGTAAGCTACTAGAAGTGAAAACTGAAAAAGCTGAACTCAGAGCAGAAATGTTAGGGGCTGCCATAGCTGTCATAATGAGACATAGGCGACTTGCTGAGGGTGGTGACAATGCAGATAGTGCCAGACAACCCACAGTGAGGAGACGGAGAAGAGTGTACAGGCCCAGGGTCACCTACCATGGGTTACATGAGCTGGAGATAGTAGAGCGCTACAGAGTGGACAGAGACCTCCTGCAGCAAATAGTGAAGCTGTGCAGGCCACGCCTCACACACAGAACCAACAGAGGGGAACCCATCCCAGTGGAAACCAAGGTATGTGTTGGCCTAAGAATACTAGCAACAGGTACCTTCCAGAGACCAACTGGTGATATGATGGGGATATCACAGGCATCAGCCTCCAGGGTACTGCACCAGTTCCTGGATGCCATGTCAGCACATGTCGGTGATTATGTATATTTCCCCAATGCCCATGAGGTATTGGCCAGCAATATGTGTCTCTTCCAGCAAATAGCGGAATACCCTGAGGTAGTGGGTGCAATAGACTGCACGCACATACGCATCAAAGCACCAGCTGGTGAGCGGGGTAGGGCCTACATTAACCGCAAGGGCTTCCCCTCCATCAACTGCCAGGTCGTGTGTGATGCCCAGGGCATAATAATGAATGTGTGTGCTGGCTGCCCTGGGAGCTACCATGATTCCCACATCTGGCATTTGACGCAGCTGTACCAGACATTTGCCAATGGGGACATCCCACATGGACACCTAGTGGGGGATGCAGGTTATGCACTGGAGCCGTGGCTGATGACACCCATCAGAAATGCACACACACCTGAACAGGAACGCCATAATGAGGCACACGCACAAACACGTAATGTAATAGAGTGTGTGTTTGGGCTGCTCAAGTCATGGTTCCGGTGTCTGGACACATCTGGTGGAGCCTTGCAGTACACACCAACTACATGTACCCAAATTGTCATGGTATGTGCTATGCTACATAATATGATCTTGCGAAAACAGCTGCAGCAGGACCAGCATAGGGCTGGGCCAAACAGCCCCCCACCATTGCCAAGGCCATCACAGGCAGAGCGTGACTCGGAGGAGGAACAACCTGAGCCTGCCCCAGTAGGCCAAAGGAGGAGTGCCCAGTATGCCCTGGCCTTGGCAAAGAGGCAATGCATAGCACATACACTGGCTCAGTAGGAACCCTGGGAATGATACCCCCTCTGACTCACTCAAATAATAACAGGGATGCCTAAAATGACATGACCTGCTCACAAACATGTACAGGGAGTGTAATATGTGCATCCAACAGAGGCAGCCCTGCAGCACCATCTGAAGCATGAATGCCATGTGTTAAGTAATGTAACATCATGTATTATATGCACACCTGAGGACCGTGACTAACATCCTACCCTCACCAAGCATCATGCCACAATATGACAATGAGATGATCAAGTGCAATAATTGGCTGAAGTATCGCAGTTAGTCAAAGGGGATCCAATGTGTGCCAGCCTGGGATGACATGCTGAGCATGACATGATGCCCCACCTGCTAGGACTGGCGTGCACCTATCAATGCAGGCTGTATGGATACTGGCAAAGGCTGTTGTCACCCACAGCGTGCCCTGAATAGGTAAGGCTCAAAACACAAACCTACCTCCATAGGTATCAGAAGGGATAAGAACCTAGATGTAATGCTACCCAATGCCAGAAGTCTAAACAGCAAGATGCATTCACTCTAAACTCACCCAGTATGGAGAATGTTGATATCTGTGCTGTAACAGAAAACTGGGTCAAGGCTCACAACAGCAACCTAACACTACCAGGTTACACCTCATACTGTGCTGTACAGCCTCAAAACATGGAACAAGCTACAAAAGGAGGGTGACTAGCAATAATTGTCAAGGATAACCACACCCCCATGTTGGTACCACAACAAGAAGCAGCATGGACTAGCCATGGTCAAGTAACAGTGGCTAAAACTGCCCCCCAGTTTATAGCCTGCTACAGACTACCATCCCAACACCAGGAACTGCACCTGGCCTATGCTGGAATACATGAATATATCAAGTCCTCCAAACCACATTATGTTGGGTGACTGAAAATACCCAGACATAGACTGGGAGCATTATACTAGCTCCAACACTGTAGGACAAAAGTTCATAGAATCCATAAACCAAAATTCCCAGGAACAACATACCACTCCCACAAGAGGGGTAAGCATACTGGGTGTGATAATCAGCAACATGGGTACTGGATGGCAAGACGAGAAGTGTATTGCTCACTGGTAAAACCAGACCATAGAGTAATCACACTGGATATACAAATCCTGACCACTGTCCCTGGCCAGAAAACCACAGTGAAAAACATGTGTAAAGCAATATTTGCACTCCTCCAAACTGATGTGGAATCCATTAAAGGTCCTGTGCAGGTGCAAAATATGGGCCACACCTCAGAACCTGTAATACAGCCATTCCATGAACACTGCCAGGAATGCTTGGAGTATGCAATCCTAAATTAAAACAAGACACAATGCCATACACGCAGGCATCTGGCATGGTGGACACTAGCCATAACCAAACCATGCAAGAGAATGAGGAAGCTACTACATGATAGAGCAAACATAAAAAAAGTAATCACTGATCAGTAGTATGGCAATAAAATATGTCCATACATACAATCCACTAAGGCCAGCCACAACAAGTTGAATCTGTGAATCTTGAGGCAATGTTACACCTGCCCCAAGTACACAGACAACCCTAACTCCCCAAGAAATACAAATATATGTGAGAGATGCAACCATCTATCCAAACTGGAGGCTGAGCTCCCTCAACTCAGTACTCCCAAAACTAGTCAGGAGGAGAAGGTAACCACACACACCACAAACCCAGTCCCACATAGACCTAACACAACTGCAAACCAAAGACATAAACACAGAAAAACATTCCCAGAGGCCCGAATTACAAACACACCACACCAACAGAGGCCTCCAAAGCAGACACCCAATCAAACAACCTCCAAACATAGCACATGCAACACATAGTACACAAAGCTGGTGTGCTAAACAGTCACAGGCCAGAAGGAGAAACAACATGCCTGATACAGTTGTAATAGGTGACTCCATAGTGAGACACGCTGCTGTCCCGCACACCAGACTGAACAAGTGAAAGGGAACAGTAAGCTGCCTGTAGGCTGCTACAATACGCCACATAACACAAGTATGCAGGTCACCCCAAAGCAAGTAGAAATATGATGCAGTCATAGTCCATGCTGGTGTGAATGACCTGTGATGTACCTCCCTGGACTACATGAAAAGAGACA
Source organism: Protopterus annectens (assembly GCF_019279795.1). NCBI lineage: Eukaryota > Metazoa > Chordata > Ceratodontiformes > Protopteridae > Protopterus > Protopterus annectens. Next base: position 929,371,887 of record NC_056730.1, read on the forward strand.
TAGATGAGCTCTCCGATTATGTAGTCCAGGCCGGTATGACACTGACTGTTTGCAGCATCCTACCCTCACCAAGAATGATGCCACAGTACAAACACGGAATGATCAGTTATAACAAGTGGCACAATTACTGGTGTCATTCCAAGGGGATCCAATGTCTGTCTGCTTGGGATGTCAAGCTTGACAAGCCATGCAGCTGTTCCAGGGATGGCTTGCACCTGTTACCCCTGGGCATCTGGATATTGGATAAGGCTTTTGCCACCTCCATAGAGCCTATTGTAGGCAAGGCTGAAAAGACTAACCCACCACCCTACAAAACATAAGTGGAAAGAAACATAAGGGTAATGCTGACCAATGCCAGATGTGTAAACCCCAATATGCATGCTCCCAAGGCCATCCCCAGTATGGAGAACATTGATGTCTGTGCAGTGACAGAAACCTGCTGCAAGCCTCCTGACAGCACACCAGCACTACCAGGTTATACCACATATCATGTGTCATGGCCCCAAAACCTGGAACAAAACATAAAAGGAGGGTGAGTATCCATATTCAGCACAGACACCCATATGTCCAGGAAACTGACAATGCACAAGGCATTGGAGTCCACCCATGTGCAACTAACCATAGGCAAGACTGCTGTACAGTCTGTAGCATGCTACAGACCACACTCTCACACACAGGAACCCCACCCAGCCATCCTGAAGACACTGGACAGTATGAATGTCCCACCAAATACCAAACAAGGTACTCACAAATTACCACATAGGTGGTAATCCATTATGTATGGAAGGAGTAATCAGGGACCTAGGGACACAAGTGGACAGTAACCTGTTATGTGACACTCACATTGCCAATGTGGCTAGGAAGACTGTCTATATTGGACACCGTATCATGAAAGGATTCACATCTACGTCAACAGAGGTCATTGTGCCCCTATACTGTTTTCTTATCACACCCATAATCTAGTGCAATGCCTCATTTGGGATGTACCTTACCTGACACCTGCAGCAGTTAGAAAGACCTCAAAGGTACCTCACCAAGAGGATAAAGGGTCTCAAATATATGTCATATGCTGCCTGGCTGTAGACACCCCAGCTGAATGCAGTCACATACTGCCTACACAGAGGCATTGCATGCCTGTTGTACAAGGCCATGTCCAACACAGGAGTAATGAACATGCTCCACCCCAGAAAACTCAAAGCCATTGGAGCTGTGAGAGTGAGAGATGTCAACCTCAACACATAATGAAATAGGATGTGTTGGAGGGACAGATACATAACCCAGAGGCTCCCCACACCCTGGAACAGAATCCCACTCCATGTTAGGCAGAGCCCCTCACTGACACTCTTCAACAGGAATCTTGCCAAGTGGATGGATGATCGTAGAGTTACACTGGGGGTCTTCACTGTGTCACGTCCAGACAGAGGCACAGCAAAGCAAATCATAAATGGCCATAATAGTCACATAGCAAGGGGTGGCAAAAGGCACACACACTCTGGCTAGGCTTACAAATGCCCTAGGGTGGATAGCCTAGTTTGAACCTATGAACCTATGAGGATACAAATTGTACAGGACACTAAGGATAATCCCAAGGCTTCCACAACTTATGTTAGGAACCGTGTTGGGAATTCACAGATATGCTCTGAATCACACAAATATTACAAACAACATACCAAACACACACACATATTGCCAACATACATCCTGACAGGTGCAGTGCAAACACCACCCCCCCACGAATGCAAAATATCTATCCCAGAAGACTGCTGGCCCCCTGACATTGCAGATGCTGAGGTAACAGCCAGCATCTACAAAGCAAAACACACAGCAGCAATGGTATGAGATGGTGTCCTGGGCTGAGTCCAACATGGACTCCAAGAAGAATGGAATGCCAAATCACACTACTGCTCAATGCCAGCCTTACCACAGGATATGTACCCAAAGAGCAGTGTACAACAACAGTGGTCCTTCTCAACAAAGGTGTTGCCTGAATGGATACTGAAAACTACCACCCCAGAATCCTGAGAAGCTCGGTCTGCACAGCTATGGAAAGGATCAGCATGTACCGCAGACATAAAGATATTGGCGACCTACTGACACCGGACCCTACCCAATGTGGCTTTCTTAAGTGCAGATCCTGCCCCTAAACATGTTTGACTCATATGAAACAGTCATTAAGGTCATTGATGAGGGCAATGTGGTCCACACAGCGTAGCTGGACCTTGCAAAGGCTTCTATACAATACCCTACGTGTTCATTATAGATATGCTCACCAGCTTAAATATAAACCCCTATGTCAGTAGAGGGGTTGCAAACCAGACCAAGGACAGAACTGACATGGTCAGACATGCTGCAGCCATGTCAGACTACAAACCAGATATAACTGGCATCCCACAAGGCTTGGTCCTGGGACCTCCCTCGTCTGGTATATATGTCCCATAGGTACAGGCCAACATGGAAGGACTATGTCTGAACATGTTTGCAGAGGACTACAAACTGCTCACCATATGTGACCCTCCAGCTGACACAAGCATCCCACAAAAGGGCCACATAGGAACAGACAACTGGTGCCATAGCCATGTCAGCAAGCTAATTGCAGAAAAGTGTATAGTCAACCCCCGTGGATATACAGTAAGTGCCCACCAATTACCACATAGGTGTTAACCCATTACGTACTTAACATGTAATGAGAGACCTGGGGACACAAGGTGATAGATATCCCGCATTGGACAAACATGTGGCTGTAGTGTTTACAGAAACATACCATATACCCACCTAATCATGAAGGTTGTCAGATCTAGATAAGGGGAGGTCATTGTGGCTCTGCAGTCATCCTTCATCAGCGTTACAATTTACTACAATAGCCCCTGAGGGATGTACCTCAGCAGACACCTCCATCAACTGTAAAGTCCCCAACAGTACCTCACCAGGAGTATCAAAGAGCTTGCACAGATGCCATGTGTTGCCTGATTAAACAAACTGCAGCTACACACACTGCCATACTGCCCACCCAGAGGCAAGCTGTGCCTGATGTATAAAGCCATGTCCAAGCTGGTATCAATAAACATGCTGCACCTTGTACAATCTGAATGGCAGTGAGCTATGCACATGAAAGACCTGAACCCCAGCACTGACATACATAGGACAAGCTGTACTGCATGATCCATAACACAGAAGCCACCCCCACCCATGAGTAAACTCCCAGTACAGGCTATCCATAGAGTCACTCATCGATTCTCCTCAAGAGGAATCTTGATGAGTGGATGGGAGATGGTAGGTTTACCCTGGGTATCACTGTTATGTCACAGGTAGACAGAGGCACAGTATACTAACCATGACATATGTCATGGCAAACTCCACTTACAATGTGTGTCGAAGGACAAACACACTCTCCGACTAGCATTAGAAATGGCCTAGGGCACATCGCTAGTGTTTGCAAATGTACACCTATGTTGTGGAATACACTACCAATGTTGGACAAGCCTGGTTTAAGTAGTTCATATCTGAACATAATGCAACATGGTCAGATGTGCACAACTGGCCCCTAACCAGGCTGTTGTGCTCACTATGGAAATGTAAAGCAGTGATGGGACTAAAGCCCAGGATACTGTCCACCACAGTCAAAGTACTGAACCAGTACACTATACGGTACTACAGTGTTAGGTCAGTATGAAAGGATGTTGACAACTGTATGCAAAGTATCCCATGCAAACCCTGCAGGCACAGTATAATCCCTGTTGTGTTCACACACAAAGCAGTTGGACAGTAACTACACAACATGACACACAATACACAACCATAAATGGGAGATTTTTGTTGAAGTTCACACTCATCCACAAATGTGGTGGGCTGCAAAGTTCAACATATGGAAAGCTCACACTGGGCATGCTCACACACTTTGATAAATGAGACATATGTCAGACAACATGCCATGGGAAGGCTGAACTGGGCATGCTCACACACAGGCCAAATCTCAGTTTAGCAGTTGGCCACACATATCTGGTATTTGTACGTGTTATTCCAGGAACCAACCACATTACAGCAATCTGCCCAGTGCATACAGTTAAATGACTACAGAGACATACGTGATATAGTGGATCCCTCCCATATGCAAACATCTTCCACAGATACACAAGTTGTTCATACAAACAGGGAATGCTATGGCAATAAAGACCTGCAAACAGTCTATCAGCAACAAATAATGTGCATTTGACAATTAAACATATGGGTGTAGAGGTCAACACTAGGCTGTTTGCCCTAGGGAATGACAGCTTAGCCAGAGTGTGCTTGGCGTCTGCCTCCCCACAGGATGCACATTCCCCTTTCTAAACACTGATGATGTCAGCACCCTATAAGTACAGCAGGAGAAGGGAAACTTCCCAGTAATGCGAATACCGTGCTCTGCTAATGCGTCCGTCATAACATAGTTAGGTAGGGGTTTGAATCCTGCAAATGCTCAGTGTGAGTGGGGTTGGTGTGTGTGCAAGTCTGTGTGAGGGAAATGTCCCTTTTGGCAACTGGGAAAACACACTACAGGATGCACACCCCCCTTTCTAAACACTGATGATGTCAGCACCCTATAAGTACAGCAGGAGAAGAGAAACCACCCAGTAATGCGAATAGTGCGCTCTGCTAATGCATCCATCTCGAATGTCATAACATAGTTAGGTAGGGGTTTGAATCCTGCAAATGCTCAGTGTGTGCGTCTGTGAAAGAAATACCCCTTTTGGCAACTGGGAAAACACACTACAGGATGCACATTCCCCTTTCTAAACACTGATGATGTCAGCACCCTATAAGTACAGCAGGAGAAGGGAAACCTCCCTGTAATGTGAATAGCGCGCTCTGCTAATGCGTCCATCTCGAGTGTCATAACATAGTTAGGTAGGGGTTTGAATCCTGCAAATGCTCAGTGTGGGTTTGGTGTGTGTGCAAGTCTGTGTGAAGGAAATGTCCCTTTTGGCGACTGGGAAAACACACTACAGGATGCACATTCCCCTTTCTAAACACTGATGATGTCAGCACCCTATAAGCACAGCAGGAGAAAGAAAACCTCCCAGTAATGCGAATAGCGCGCTCCGCTAATTCGTCCGTCTCGAGTGTCATAACATAGTTAGGTAGGGGTTTGAATCCTGCAAATGCTCAGTGTGTGTGTGTGAGCGGGTTTGATGTGTGTGCAAGTCTGTGTGAAAGAAATGTCCCTTTTGGCAACTGGGAAAACACACTACAGGATGCACATTTCCCTTTCTAAACACTGATGATGTCAGCACCCTATAAGTACAGCAGGAGAAGGGAAACCTCCCAATAATGCGAATAGCACGCTCTGCTAATGCATCTGTCTCAAGTGTCATAACATAGTTAAGTAGGGGTTTGAATCCTGCAAATGGCAAGTATGTGTGTGAGTGTGTTGGTGTGTGTGTGTAAGTCTGTGTGAAGGAAATGTCTCTTTTGGCAACTGAGAAAACACACTACAGGATGCACATTCCCCTTTCTAAACACTGATGATGTCAGCACCCTATAAGTACAGCAGGAGAAGAGAAACCTCCCAGTAATGTGAATTAATGTGAATAGCGTGCTCTGCTAATGCGTCCGTCTCGAGTGTCATAACATAGTCAGGTAGGGGTTTCAATCCTGCAAGTGTGTGTGCTTGAATAAGGGGGGTTAGTGTGTGTGCAATTTTGTGTGAGGGAAATGTCCCTTTTGGCAACTAGGAGAACAGACTACAGGATGCACATTCCCCTTTCTAAACACTGATGATGTCAGCACCCTACAAGTACAGCAGGAGAAGTTATGTGGCATGGACAATGACTGAGTCATATGTGTCCATGCCTCTGACTGACCTGTATGCTTGTGTTATGTGGTGGACCATAGTGCCCCACGGGCATATCACTGTGACCTTCACCTTGTCCAACCTGGTGAGAGTGACCACACTGTACCGGACAATAATGGTAGCTAACACAACTGTGGCAGGTGTGGTGTCTAGCCGTACAGGCTGTGACTGTTTGGCACACAGGATTTGTGTGCTATGTGTTATGCGTGATGTGTTCAGGCATAACGTATGCCTGTGTGCCAGCTGCAGACGTGTGTGCCGCTCAGGCAGGATACTATTCTAAGGCTCCACAAAGGGCCCAGTATGTTCACATGCTTGTATTGCTGTCAGTGTAGGTCTACATCAGACTGGTATTGTAGTCACTGTAGTAGTGCATGCCACCTGACAGGTTATGCCAGTACTGGGTTCAGAGTGCTTAGTCCCTAGTTTGGCTATGTGGTTCCATCTCATACATGTGTTGTACGTCCATGTATAGGGGAGAGGGTTGACTGTGTACATGTGGCAGCTGTGACATTGCCACATGACCCACATATTCCACAACTGTACCATAGAGGTGACTGACAACTGACCTTTGCACATGCTACCATAGTAGTGTGATTGCCATGGTGATTAACAGCACATAGGGCCAATGGGGAACAAGGTACATAGGTTCATAGGTTCATAGGTTCATACTAGGCTATCTGCCCTAGGGCATTTAAGAACCTAGCCAGAATGTGTTTGGCTGTCGCCATCCATTGTAAATATATCTTGCCATGCCCTTTTCTGAGGTTAGTATACTGTGCCTCTGTCTAATAGTGACACAGAAGTTATACCCGGGGTAAACCTACAATGTCCCATCCACTCATCAAGAAACCTCTTGAAGAGAGTCAATGAGGGACTCTGCCTAACCTGGACTGGGATTTTATTCCAGAGTGAAGTGAGCCTCTGGGTTATGAATCTGTCCCTCCAGCATGTCCTATTTATTTCAGTGCAGAGGTTCAGGTCTCTCAAGCGTGTAGCCCGATGGGATTTGGATATTCTCAGGTGCAGCATGCCCATTAATTCTGGGTTTGACATGGCGTTATACATTAGGCACAGAACGCCTCTGAACAGGCAGTATGCCACTGAGTAGAGCTGGGGTTTCTTTAACCGGTCAGCATATGGCATCTGTTTGATCCCTTTGATCCTCTTGGTGAGGTACTTTTGGGGTCTTTCCAGTTGCTGCAGGTGCCTGGTAAGGTACATCCCAACAGGGGGATTGTACTCAATTATGGGCCTGATGAGGGATGAGTAAAGAGGCACGATGCCCTCCCCTGATGTAGAAGTGAATCCCTTCATGATGGGGTGGGCTATATAAAATGTCTTTCTAACCACTTTGGCCACGTGGTTGTCAAATGAGAGATTGCTATCAACTTGGGTCCCCAGGTCCCTAATTACTTCTTCTGTACGTAATGGAGTACCACCTATGTGGTACTTTGTGGGCACTTTGTTTTTGCCAAAGGGGATGACTATACACTTGTTTGCATTCAGCTGGAGGCCATGGCTCTGGCACAAGTAGTCTGTTTCTATGAGGCCCTTTTGGAAGATGCTTGTGTCGGCTGTAGAGTCAATTATGGTGGCCAGTTTGCAGTCATCTGCATATTTGGTCAGCCACAGTCCTTCCGTGTTGACCTGTACCTCTGATAAATATATACCAAACAAGAGAGGTCCCAGGACTGAGCCTTGTGGGACACCACTTGTAACTGGTTTGGAGTCTGGCATGGCTCCAGCAATTCTAACCATGTGGGTTCTGTCCTTGAGCCAGTGTGCAATCCATCTAGTGACATAGGGGCTTATATTTAAGCTGGTGAGCTTCTCTAGAATGCCCGAGTGGGGTATTGTATCGAAGGCTTTTGCGAGGTCCAGGTAGGCTGTGTGGACCACCTTCCCCTCGTCAATGGCCTTGGTGACAGTTTCAAAGAAATCAACCAGGTTTGAGAGGCAGGATCTGCCCTTAACAAAGCCAAACTGGGTATGAACCAGTGTCTGTAGGTCCCCAATATCTATATTTATGTGGTCCATGATGATCCTTTCCATAGCTCTGCAGACTGAGCTAGTGTGGCTTATAGTGATAGTGTCCAGGATCCGTTGAGGCACCACCTTTCTGTAGAGGGACCACTGTTGCTGTACGCCACTCTTTGGACACCTATCCTGTAGTAAGGCTGGGATTGAACAGTAGTTTTATGTTTGGTTGTGACACGTCTTGGAGTTCATGTAGGACACAGCCCGGGACACTGTCTGGTCCCATTGATGCAGTGTGTATTGCTTTGGAGAGGGCGGCTCTTACCTGAGCATCTGAGATGTCAGGGGGGCAGAACACTGCTGGGATACATATTTGCACTTTCGGTGTGGAGGGGGGGGGAGTTTGCGCTGAACCTGTCAGCTAGAATGTTGGCAATGTCTGTGGGTTTGGTGCTTCTATTGACATTTTGGACTACCTCTGAGCATATCTGGGAATTACCACCCAGGTTCCTAACATAACTGAAGAAAGCCTTGTGATTATCTTTAGTGTCCTGTGCAATTTCTCTCGAAGCTGGCCTTAGACAATCTTATGAGTGCCTGTAGTTATTTGCTAATACTGATCAGTGATGCCTTCCCTTTTTGGGATTTTGCTGTATCATTTAGTAGCTTCCTCCTTCTATTGTGTAGTTTGTTTATGGCTGGGGTCCACCAGACAGGCCGTCTGCCTTTGGAGGATTGGGTCTTGGTTTTATTCGGGATCACATGATCCATGCATTCCTGAAGGTGTCCATAGAATGCGTTTATAGAGGAATCTGCGGTCTGGTCTGTAGTTTCCACAGGCCCGGGGGCTTTGAAGGTTTCCACCTCAGTTTTGAGGAGTGTGAATTTGCTTTAGAGAAGTTGTTCACTAGGCAGGGAATGGGGTCAGAATGTGAATATCCAGTGAGATTAGTTTATGGTCTGATCTTACCAGTGAGGGATACACTTCTGGTTTGGAGCATAGAGTCCCCATATTGGTGATGATCAGGTCCAGTATGTTTCCCCTTCTTTTGGGAGTGGTAACAAGCTGTTCCATAGCATTTGAGCTCATATATTCTAGGAATCATTGGCCTAGGGTGTTGGAGCTAGAGTCATGCTCCCAGTCTATGTTTGGGTAGCTGACGTTGCCCAATATAATGGTGTTTGGAGAGACCTTCATATGTCCACTGTTCACAGGACGGCCGAGTGCAGTTATTGTGTTTGGGAGGATGGTCTGCAGCAGGCTACAACCTGGAAGGCAGTTTCACCCATTGTTAGTTGCACATGGATAGTCTCTGATGCTTGGTGCTTTGCCACCAACCTGGAGGTGTGGGTATCTTTGATGAATATCAATACTTCCCCTCCATTTGTGGTTCGTTCCAAGTTTTGGGGCTGAAAAGCATTGTATGAGGTATAACTTGGTAGTGCTGGGGTGCTCTCAGTAGCCCTGAACCAGGCATCTGTTACTGCACAGATATCGATGTTCTCCATGCCAAGGAGAGTTTCGGGTGCATGCATCTTGAGGTTTAGACTTCTGGCGTTGGGTAGCATTACTCTTAGTTTCTCATCCCTTGTGATACCTATGAAGGTGGGTTGTCATTTGAGCCTTGCCTAACATAGGCACTATGGGGGTAGCAAGAGCCTTTGCCAATATCTGAAAGCCCAGGGGTGACAGGTGCAAGCCATCCCTAGCGAAGCAGGTGGTTCAACAGAAGATGAATATGTGAGGGTGTAGTGCCTGTGATTAGTAGTAGCATATATGACTGCTCACGTGGACAAATGCCAGGTAAGTCATATGCAATGTGTCACAGGCAACGTACATGTGAACAGGACAAACAGTGACATTCTGTCAAGTGAGACCTGGACATACATATAGTAAGCTATGCAGATGTCACTAGGAGTCCACAGAAGCTCTGTAATTATGGATTGCAGGTGGGATCAGTATTCCAGGGTAATTGCAAGCAAACATGCATGCAAACACAGCTACAGTAAGCAGGGCTGCATGTAGTCCATTGTACAACAAACAAGCTGTAACACTTCCAGTAGGTAACACTGCAAATATGCAGGCACTATGCACATGTACATGGAAATACACAGGTCAGATGGCTAGGGTCCAGTCTCAGCACACACAAGTGTACAGACCATGTACTGTCAGGATCTACAATAACTGGATGGAAACCCATGTGCTCATACCTGCAGTAATACACATGTCAAATAACAGACACTGAGCCTTCACGCAGTAGTTCCATACTTAGTAGGATGTATGCTACCTGGCCTGCCATCACAGTATCCCTGACATGTACGGGGACTCTCCCTCCTGTGACAATTAGTTTTGTGTATTGGGGCTGTCTAGCATGGTATGAGATGTGAGCTTGCAGTGCTAGGGTGCTCCTGTGTGTCCTGTACCAGTCGTGTAGTACTGCACACATATCAACATCCTCAAACATCTGCATTGCAGACTCCAGTGTGGGCAACATGCCACTTGCAGTTTACATGTCCATCATTGCATATTAATACATTCATTACCTTATCCCCTGTGCTACCTATGTATGTAGCCTTCTGTTGACATCCTTACCACCAGTATGCCAATATGTGCAGATGATACACTATGATACTTACCATGGGTGTAGACAACAGTACATGACAATCACACCCTTACTGCATCAGGCATGCTGTGATATACCCACAATTATTTCAGCACACATTACTGTTAACAACATGATACTATTACTACACGTCTATGTAGTCACCCTGTGCATCAGCAACATGTTAACCTGTACCTGCACTGATGTTACAGATTGCAGGAGGTGGCACAGTTTCATCATATGCACAGGGTGTGAACTTGGTATGCCTGAGTCAGCCACCGATACCACCGATTGACATGTATGTGTATGTGTGTTGGTGAGGGACAGCAGTACAAGGTGGGGCAATGTTGATGCAGTGTGTGCGTGTATGTGGTAGCCCTAGGTGTTGTCAATTCGCATGTGTGTATGGATGCACACAGTTCCACCTCATGGCTGCCATATACTGGTGTTTGTGGACAGCCACAGACTGTACCTGCCAAGTCATACAGATCAGTGTCTCTGGCCACGGACACGGTACCTGTGCCTTGCAGGGGTGCTATGGACCATATCCGGTACCAACCCAGACTGGGTACTGTCATCAGAAGCAGGTGTTCGTTGACTGGACACAGATCCCTGTCGGGCCTGGCCAGAGCCACGTGCATGTGGTCTCCTGGGGCGGTCTGATGATAGCACAGACCCAGCATTGCTGGGGCTGCTGCTGGCACTATGGTGGCGGCCACGGCCCTGTTGTCGTCCGCGACGACTGCCAGCTGCTGCTGTTGCTGGCATACGCCCACGTCGACACCTCAACCATCCACCATCGCCCTGGCTTATGGACATGTAGTTGTGGAACCAGTCTAATATGTCCCCACAACGTCTGTCTATGACATTGGTGAAATTAAGGATGGCAGCCGCAATGTCACGCATACTGTCAGTCATGGCTGTGCGACATGCTGTCAGCTCCCTCAGACCCTGTCTGGTGTACCATTCCATATGTGACTGTGCCTGCATGACAGCCTGAAACATAGCTGAGGTTGTAAGACCTCTGTGGGCACGTCTGACAGGGGCAGTATGCCCACGGATGCTCCCACGAGAACCCCTGGACATCTGTCTGTGTGGTACCATCTCTGGGCCATGCCCATGGCTGCTGTGTGGGGAGGCATGTGCCACAGATACCACATTACCCTGGTCAATGCCCACTGTATGCTGTCCATCACCTAGGGACATTAGTGACAAAGGGTGGATTGGCAGGATAACTGTGCGCATTGATGGGGTTGACAGCTGTGTACTGTCAATCGGCTGACCAATGACGGACCCTGGCATACCTTCCTGTGCCATTACACAGATGTCATCATTATCAGTACCCATGGCACCTGATTCAGGTTCCTGCTGCATGACACCAGAGCAGCACCAGAACCTGTGGGAGGGAAACAGGAAACACAGTTTACAATGTCTACACATTACCAGTGATGCACACATCCACACATGCACAGGTCCAGACATGCACACATGCACAGGTGCACACATGCACACATGCACACATGCACAGGTGCACACATGCACAGGTGCACAGGTGCACACGTGCACACATGCACACATGCACATGTGCACACATGCACACATGCACACATGCAGGTGCACTGCGTGCGTGCACACATGCACACATGCACACATGCACAGGTGCACACATGCACACATGCACATACACACAGTTGCACACAATTGTACACTACTCAGTATGCATGATATCAACACACAGACACAGACACACCTACATGCATACAAAGAGCACTACTAAGTGAGCCTAATATTACTATTACTATCAAGACTATTACAGGTATTGTTAATACACACTCACCAGCATGGATAGGCTGCATTGCTGTTACACCGGAGGGACCTGCAGACATGAAGAAACTAATGTCAGTGGGCACAACTGTGCCATTGTTACTGAGTATGATACAGTTCAGTAGTACAACAGTCGCCTTTCACAGGTCAGCTGCTAATATTGAGGATATCACACTTGCACATTAAATACTATGGTGACAGCTACAAACCAAGGACACACCTCACACATGCATTCACTACCAGTGTACACAACAGTCAACTATACATATGGCATATTACCTGCACGCTCACTGTCTTGCTGCTGCGTGGCTCCAGCCTCCATCATAATGCATGTCTGCTGCTGTTGTTGTTGCTGGCGGACTGGAGCCACTACACTCATAAGTAGTCCCTCCAGTCTGGTGAATGGGGGATGTGTAGCCACCCCACCACCTGTGGCGACCTGTTGCCTGTGGATATCCGATGCACGCTGATGAGCATTTCTGATTAAATCACTGCAGTGATGTCGTACCTGCTCATATGTCCTATTATGCATGCCTATGTCATTTACCCGACGGACCAGGTCTTGCCACAGTGCAGCCCTCTCCTGCTGATTCTGGCTGGTGCGGGAAAAGAGTATTGCATAATCCCGCACCAGGCTCTGGTGTATCTCCTCATCCTCAACTGTGGAGTAAGCGGGATTTCACGGGTGAGCCATGTACCTGAAAAAGAAAATAACCTGATATCAGCAATATATGTCAGCAGAATTTGGCATACATACTACACATGCTACTCGACTGTTATGATACAACATATCTCACATATATAGCATCTGTCTGTCTATTGGTGGATACACATGTAAATGGCCAGGTATCAGTGCTCAGCCAGCAACTGTGCAACAGTACCTGGCACACTCCATACGACATACTACCAAACCCCAGCAGTCAGAACACTGATTCAGGTCCAGAGCACCTCCTCCCTCTGGGGTTTTGTATCTAGGTACTGTATGGTCTACATCATCAACTACTGTGAGCTGACCACACACTAATTGCCCTGGATATACATATCCCACCTCCACCACCTGCATAAACGACTATAGTGAATAACATTGCAGATGCAAACTTTACACTTTGTAACAGTGACATGGTATCCTTTCAGCCCACTGGGCCAGTGGCAGATACAACCCACAATGCTGACCCCTACACAAATGCTTTCTACAGACATCTCCAAGAATGCATGGATCATGCAATCCCATATATGAGCAAGACACTCTCCACAAAGGGACAGCATTCTGTCTGGTGGACCCCAGCCATAGACAGATTGTATTACAACAGATGGAAGCTACTGCAAGACAGAGCATAATTCCATAAAGGGAAGGCATGTCTGAGCAGCACTAGTAAGGATCTATTTTCCATCATACAAACATCCATGGGCAACTTTGAGAGGGAAATCAAGAGGGACACTACAGATAACCAGAAGGCCTTCTTCAGTTATGTTAGCAACCTGGTCAGAATCCATCCTCTATGCCCATAGTTAATATTTCACTGAAACCACAGATATTGACAACATTGTGGCAGACAGGTTCAATGCAGGTGTCACCCCACCCTCTCCCCCAGAATAAGACATAGTTATCCCAGCTGACTGTAACCTCCCTGTCATCACAGATGTCCAGGTGAGAGTTGCCCTCATGAAAGCAGAATACACAACATGACTGGGACCTGATGGTATCCCCAGTTGCATGCTACATAAACTCTGACAGGAGATAAACACACATATAGAAGTGCTATGTAACACTAGCCTAACTACAGGATATGTACCTGTACATTGGCGCACAGCAGCAGTGGTTCCACTCCACGAAGGAGGCACCTCAACATACCAATACAATACAACACAATACATTACATTACAATAAATACTATACAATATGCTATTGCCCCTGGGAGTACAGCAGCATACTGTTCTGCTACCCTGACCATTGTGACACATGTGGTGTGATGGTACCTGCTGCTGTCACACAGTTACACAGGGTGACTCATATGGCATATTACCTATCTGACTAACATTCAGCAGGGGTATGTGTGACATGTACTCATGGGGAGTCTTGCTTCTTAACACTGTGTGGTTTATTGCAGGGTATGTCTTATCTGTGGGTAGGAACCTTTACCTCCACATGTGCTCTCTATTGCAGTGGCATGGACGACACACAGCAGTAGTTTAGGTTGTGGATGGTGTGAGGTGTTACTATGGTTGTTGGACATCTGTCATGGGTGTGACTTACGTATGTAAATCCAGGAGTGGTAACCTCTATGTGGGTAGTATGTGTGTAGTCTGTGGTGTTGTCAGTCACTGTGCATTGGTAATGTGTTTGAGTGCATTGTCACAGTGTTGTACATGTCACTGTGTCCTTCTCCATATCTGTAGCTGTCATGTGAGGTACATACCATGGCATCCATTATGTGGTGTGGAGGGGTACACTGACCTACATGTCCATAGCTGACACACCATGTCTGCTGACACATACCATGTGCAGGTATTCCAGGAATAGTGTGCCACTGCGAATATCATGGGGGGCACTATTGTACACATGTATGACCCTGTTCACCCCTGACACATGCAGTGGTGGGCAGCCAATCACATATCTGGTGGGTGGTTACTGGTGTAGGTGATTTGAAATGGGGTATGGTACTCCGGTTTTGACACTGGTGTTCACTCCATGCCTTTGTCAACAGGCACCTGTTGCAATACATCTGTACACATGTGCCTCACTCAGAATATATATACATCTCTCTCTCTCTCTCTATATATATATATATATATATATATATATATATATATATATATGTATATATATATATATATATATATATATATATATATATATATATATATATATATATATATATATATATATATGTCTGTATACATATACACATATATATATTGATGTACATATATTGCTATAGATATGGGGGCGCACAGCGGGCGTGACAGTGACAGACGGGGTGGGACAGGGGGTGTTGACGTCATCATATACAGTCATACCTGTAGACATCAGATCAGTCTGTCTATGTGTATGTATTTACATATATCTATATTTGTATGTGTGTATTACATATATATGTTTGTACATATTCTATCTATCTACATCTGTCTATGTATTCCTACATCTCTCTCTATGTATGTATACATATATGCATATCATATATATATATATATATATATATATATATATATATATATATATATATATATATATATATATATATATACACATACATATTTTGACATACATACATATCCATATGATAGACAGGTATATCAACATGTTTGTCTACCATACTGTATACACACACTAACATACTGCTAAACATACATAACTGTGAAATCTACTTTGTACATTGCACTACAACCTACAGTCAACCTACATCGATATGTGCACATAGATGCTCTCACATACAAATGTATGTACAGCCTTCACTGATAGTTGCTGTATGTCCCCTGCCCTTTGCACATCTTCATATACATATGGATACAGACCAATGACACATATGGAGGGTTCACAGTATGTAGACCTTTATAGTATTACTTCACATTACCTGTGTTTGTCACAGCTGCTTGTGTTGCCATCTGGTTTTCTGTCCTGCTGCTCCACTTGCCAGTTGTCAGCTTTCAGGTGGCTGCTGCTGACCAGTTTTGTTTGTGTCTGCTTAATTTCAATTTTCTCTGTCTCTCTCTCGCTCTCTCTCTCTGTCTGTCAGTCTCTCACGTCCTCCTCAGGGTGCAATGAAAGTATTGCATGTGTGGACTGGGAGTACAGCATACTTTTGTAGGTATCTGCATATGTCCATGGGATGGCCTCTGCACCAATTGTTAGCCAGCATTTGCTAATTGCATGCAGCCAGTTGTGTGCTGATTGCAGTTCTCACTGTGATTTCAGAACAGTGTTATAAAAAGGTATGTGAGATAGGTGTAGCCCTTTCAGATTTTAAGGGCAGGGACCATGCTGGTATGCTGTGGACAATGTTCTGTGAGTGTAAAGGTTGGTATCTCTCTCATATTTCCAGCTATGTTGTAGAATAACATTCCTCCATTCATTTCTCCAGTTTCCTGTACTAACTGTGTATGTACACTGACACCTACAACTACTACTACTGTTAATGTGTGTGTGTGCTTTCCTTTCACTTTTGCTTGCACTTTGTTGCTAAGGCTTCAATATTTGCCCTTTACAGTCACTACTTGTATGCCTGCTAGGTGTCCTGACTGTGGTGTGCTGCTGTGGCTTTCCTATTTTCCATGTACATTCACACCTTGGAATGCTTGCTATATCTGCTAGGGTGTTACAGAATGCAGTGTGGTCTGGCCATGGTGTGGGCCTTGACATCTATTAGGGTATTTGAGTATGCTGCTGAGCAGGCCCCAGAGACTCTCAGGTTCATCTGTTATCTGCCTCATGGAATGGTACATATCAGTGGGGTACACCCATTAAATTGTCTGGTATGCTGCAGTTGTGAGTGTGGGTTAGCATGAGCATATGTATTACTACACTTATTCTGACATGCAAGTGGTGAATACTTTCAGGACTCCATAGTTACCATGGCATGTGTTGTTACACCTTTCTGCCTACTGTTTGTACATTTCACATGGAGTCTGTGGGGCATCCCTGTAACTCATTCACTGTTGCTATATCTAGGCTCTTAACTATTCAAATATGGTGGTGTCAGACCTCTCATGTGTACAAATATTTGCAGGTTGTCCACATTTCTGCCTCATATTTTGGTCAATATCTCATGCACAGCTTTTTCTGGCAAATCACTCTGGGCTCAAGTCAGAATATAGTGACAAACATTCAAGTTACAGACTTCATACCCTTCCAAACATCCCACAAAATGTGGAACCTGTTACTCTCTGAACTGTCTGAGTTTGTTGTAACATTATTTGTAATGTGTCCCTGGTTTTGGGCCTTTGATCCACATAATTTATTACTTGGTCCCGATGTGTTCCTGTAAGAGGTTATGGGGTATGGGCAGTGATTATCCTGCTGTGAGTATGTGTGTGGCTTGCAAGGTGCTACAGTGACATTATTACCTACTAGCTACCAACTAGCATGGCTGTTTCTGTTCACACACTACTATTATGGAAATCCACTAGTTTTGACAGTAATTCTAAATGACATGCTTTGTGTACTACACATCCTATATTCCCTTTACATTAATTCCTACTATTACATGATATATTTATTTTATCACAATGTTCTTGTATAAGAGTCATGGCTTAGTGGTAAGTCATGCAGACTACTGTTTCCAAGGTTCTGGGTTTGGGACTGACACTGGGATTTTATTTTGCTTTTGAACTGACTACAGGACCTGTCAATCAGAGTGACTAAGGCACTTTTAAGCAGTTGTAACCGGGTTAGCGCTGGTTTGCGCAGAGCTCACGCATGCGCACTGGCGTTTAGCCCACAGCACACCGCTTACAACCGCTTAAAGTGCTTACTCTTGCACACCAGCTATTTTCTTTGAAAGAAATGAAAATGGGGAGACAGGAAAGTGGTGAAAAAGGGGTCACAAAGAGGGTAAGACAGTAGGGAAACAAGCTTGGGTTTTGCAGGAGGGATGTAGGTAAGGCCCATAGCTGCCCATTCCTTCATCAGCAACAGCTGTGCATATGCTTGTAATTTGGTGTGATATTTGATACCTTCCACCCCTGAGAGAGGTGTAAGGACAACAATAATACTTGTTGTACAGCCAATTGTAATTGATAGTTTCCATGTCTGGTAGACATATGCGGAATGGGCAGCTATGTATGGGCGTAATTTTTTGTGGGTACAGAGTGCCCTTTTTTTTCCAGGTGAGAGTGGTATGTCAGGTGAAGGAAGTCGGTATAGCTGGGGAGGTAGGTTGGGTAGGTCAACAGACAAGACAAACAAGACGCATACAGGGGCGATGTATGACACGTGTGGGGGGGGTTACACAATTGATGGGGATGGAGGTTTGGATATCCAGAGCCCATGAGCCCACAGATGGCAACAGTGGAACTGATATCCCCACCCATGGGCAGTTGCCACTGTTCCTTCACTGACCAGGACGGGGCTGTGCTGGGGGCTGTGTAGGCCGGGCAACAGGCATGCCCGTAAGTTGTGCCACCTGTGCCTCAAGCTGGCGTAGGGGCTCAAGAACAGAGTTCCGGATCTCCCTACGCACCACAGTCCGGACGCTACGGAGGGTGAGTGGTGGTTCTCCTCCGGCCACGCTTGCAGAGGGGGCGGGCCCCATCCCCTGCAGCGCTTCCACCTGCAGGTGGCACAGGGCCACCGAAGGAGGGTCCAGACTGGGCACTAGTGCCAGGTGCACTCGCCAGCTGAGGTGGGAGAGGTGGGTCCGCTGGAACTCGCCTTCCCTGTCGTTCTATGTTTTGCATTATGTCATGACAGTTTGGGTTAGTAACATACAATACCATTCGCAATTAGTTGTAACAGCATGCATTAGTATTCCCATTAACCAAACACCCAGATATTCACACCATTGAACAGCAAGCATAACACATGCATAATTTGAACAGCAATACACAGTCCAACAACATGCAGGGTTGATTGATGGCAACAGGCCATCAGGTTTGGATGTATGAGCAGGGCAGATGCATCAACGGACATGCAAATATTTAGGACCCATCAGGACAAATGTCCAGGGGTGTTAATTGTGATTGCACATACCATTTTCACGTGGAATGGATTATATGTGGTTATAGGGTGGGGTGAAGAAAATATTATTAACACCTTCGAATACCAATACATATGCTGTACATTTCTAATAGCTACAGATATATACACACTACTGTTCTAACTACAGTTTCCTATATGATAACTATTTCACTTTGGTGATAGGACTGTTTCTGCTACATCAATATACATTTTATTGTTATTCATACACGTTCATATCTGGCTTTGTTCAGCTACATCATCCTGCTACATTTGCTTTATATAGCTATAGACAACTGTGGATGTTTGATATTTCAGACAATCATACTATCTGCATATTGCAGACTGAGAGCAACATATCCAGATTTTGGGATACATATTCCAGCTGCAGCAACACTTTGGACACATTTCACAGTTTGGTTCTACTTGTCACATTCATTTCATTCTGTACTGACTGCAGTATACTTTATACAGGGGTTATTACTACTTTATTGGTGGATTCATAACTCTTTCTCACACCCTCTCACTTGTTTTCATTTTACTATTCAGGATGGTACTTACTTCTATGCTTTATTGACATGTTTTATCTGTAGTTATTACAATCCTTTCCAGCAGTCTCACTTCTGTCATGTTTCAGTATTTCAACAGGGATATATTTCACACATGTGAGTTGCTCATCTTCTGCAGCTGTACTTTTCAGCCTGCTGCAGGTTGTGCACTATGATATTATAGGTGGGGCATCTTTATTTCAGAATTTATTTCAGACATTTTCATTTTTCTGTTTGGATTTCAGACTGCAACACACTTTTGTAATCAAGCAATACTTGCAAACACTTTTACACTGTTACTTGCACATTTTATTACTTAGTGGCTATACTGCACTCTTTTGCTAACTGTCATACTTTTATACTTCTTTACAGTTACTGGGAGTGGATTACTGACCTGCCTAGTGGCGCAACCGCACCAGCCTATTGCCATAGGCTCTGTGGTTCGCAGAATGGACACCTGCAGCTGTAATATAAATGAAGTAATATTGGAATACACATCTCCATAATATCAGCTAATTTAATTTCTTACATACATAATTAAATGTAACTTACTCAGTAGTGGGGCGTTGGGCATTTGCCGGCCCTCCTGGATCCAAAGGTTCAATTGGTCCTGCTTGCGTCTCTTCAGGTCCGCATGGTGGTGACGGACCTGCTCACCAGTCCTTGGAATTCCTGTGGCACTGGTAAGATCATGAGCCACCCGGTCCCACGCCTCAGCCCTATATGCTCCCCACAGGACCTGGCCCTGCATGAGTTGGGCCTCATGATTGTGGACTAGGAGCCAGACCATGTATCTGGACTCCTCAATGCCCCACCTCTGTGCTCGAAAGCAACTACCCTCACCTACACCTGACATTCTGGCTGCAAGTCAGTTCTACAATCGTTTATGCTGTGTATTCCCGCCTATGGGGCTTATATATGCCGTTTTTCCCGCACTTATCTGTGATTGGCCATTTTGGAATTGTATTCACTTCACAAAACCTGCTTTGTCATGCTCCACTTTCTATTCATTCCTATATATTTGCTATTACTGCATTTCTGAGTACAGCTGTCATAGCTTAGTGGTTCAGTACCTTGACTATGGTGCATGGTATCCTGGGTTCGAACCTGGCCAGGGGGTGTGTCTGTGTAAAGGCAGTTTTGTTACAGCTTGCTCAACGTTGCCCGTCGGTTAGCTTGTTGGCGCGGTGCGCAGCTCCGCGCAAATGGGGTGCGCTGGTTTACGCCTCATTTGGTTGTTAGCACGCATATCACGCTCAGCTCAGCTAGGGTCACGCAGTTTCAGCGTGTTAAACCACTGCTCACCTACGGGCACTCAATATGCACCTGTTAAACCACTGCTCAGCTACGGGCACTCATTTTGCACCAGGTAAACCACTGCTCACCTACGGGCAGATGCACTCACCCTGTTAAACTGTAGCTCAGCTATAGGCACATCTGGCATTTTTTTATTGTTTTGTTACCTCACATTTCTTCAAAATAAATGGACTATTTCATTACATTTTACATAAAATGTGATTTTATATGTGCACATGTTTGTCAGGGACTTGTTTCGTGCTTATTTTGCTAAAAATAAAAGTTAGTGGTGTGGGGGCTCGAACCATGAATGCCTGCTCTTCAGCTGATGTCTCTACCGCTACGCTATTGCTTCCTGGCTTACTTTGCATATTTAGTTCTTATATGCTTTCCCACTGACTGCTAACTGTAGCTGCGCTACGGGCACGCCAGCATAACGAGCGCACTCACGGGCAAACATCTTTACAATTTAAAAAAATATATATAACATGTTCATTTATATATTTTCTGTTCATAGTCTGTGGGGGCATGTGTTGTGTTGTGTTTATTCACATTTCCGTGGACTCTGTCGTGGGTGTTTACTTTGGGCACTTTTACTCTTCTGGGGGCGTGTCCGCTTGCAGGGCTCGGCATACGGACACGCCCCCTACTGTCTTACACGGACCGTGTTAGACTTAGGTGTGATTCAGCATGCTCTCATGAATATGCAGAGCATGCTGACATCACTCCGTTTAACTGCAGCCTCCGTGTAAGAGTTATAACTCTTACACGGAGGCTTCATGAATCCTGCCCATACATAATTTTATAATAACATATTGCACCTGATGGTGACTGATCAAGCCAACATTAGAAAGGGTTTACTAGAAATAAAATCATTTAAACCCGGTTCCTTTGTGGCATCGGTCAACACTTGCCACATGCTTTCTTTTTTGCTTAGTATTGCTTTAAAATTGCCCCCTCTATTTGATGTAAAACTTGATCTATTATGGCAAAACTAAAACTATGATGTTCACCTTTCTTCTCTATATGTCTATATAAAGCATTCTTGGTGTCATGTACCCTAATTCTGTAAACATGATCATAAATTCTTTTCTTAAATAGTCTCTCTGTTTTGCCAATATAGTAAGCAGAGCATGATGAACAACTAGCTAAATAAATAATATTCTTACTGTTACAATTTTCTAAATTTAATGTAGGTCCTATTTAAATTCTGTAATTTTATTCCATCACTCTCATTAATCAAATGACATTGATTATATGACCCACATTTAGTAGTAGCCTTGTTACTATTGTATCTATCTCTTTCTGTACTCCCTAATTGTAATAACCTCTTAATGTTCAAACCCATCTTAAACACAAAACTGGGTTTTTCACCTAATATCTGTTTGATTAAAGGAACGAAACCACCACTGCGGCAAACTCTCTCAGCCAAAAATAGAAATAATGAAAGATGTAGTCCATAAAACTTGTGGAAAGCTGAGAGTGAAGCAAGACAATACAAGCGTGAATAGGGATGTCCCAAGTCCAAAAAGCCTCCAAAATCACTTAAGACACTCAATGAAATGAATGCCAAACTTTATTTAGACAAGCGCTTTCGCTATAGATAGCTTCATCAGGTCTATTTTATACAAATGAGTTTAAAATGCCATTTTTATAGTCTTTACAATTCAATTAAAAATTCAATTAAAAGTGATCTCCTCACTTATTTAAAAGGGAAATGTCAGTTCTTCTAAAAACAATTCAACTATGATAAAATCAAACATATATATTCTTTCAAACACACTTATGTACAAAGTACTTGTAAGGAATAATGTATATAAGCAGTATATAAAGTTGTAGAGGAGTATATGTGAAAACGTAACTACTTGTTTGTTATGTAATATATGTATATGTGAATATGATGAAATGTATGTAAAACAACAATATGTATCTCTCAGTGTGTGTATATGTATATATATAACAATACATCAAATGCATCGTAAGTGTAATTAATGTGGAAGTGTGTGTGTATGGAGTGTGCATTAAGTATGATATTCGGCACAGGTATCTTCAATGTTAAATATATGTGTCCATTAATACGAATGTTGTAACTTCCCTCCATGTTCAAAAACAGATGGCTTCTCACGCTTAATTTAATAATATGATTTGATAATATAAAAATTAAATAGGAATAAATAATTATGTGTATATTCTCACATGTTATGTCAATATTGAAAGCCTCTGCATCTTCTTATTATGATGTTGTGTGTATAAAATATACATGTGAAGAATGAAAAGGCACAATGATAATATCAAATGTATGACAGCTAACAAAAAACATGCTGGAGACAACGCAATCAAAATACATGTATAGACCTTAAAATTAATATATATGGGTCTTACTTAATTTTCCTTCTTTTCCTTAATTTCGGTTTTATGGAAACCCTCTCATTTAATCCTTTCCCACTGTCTGCCCTTAGGCGTATAATCCAATCATTCTCTCTGTCCTCCATGTGATTTCGAATATCTCCTCCTCTCCTATTGATTGGTATAACTTCTAGAACTCTAAAATGAAAGATATGTGAGGGGTCATTATCTGCCACATGTTTGGCTAGAGCATTATTCTGATAACTTTTCTTAATGTGGTAAATGTGTTCTCTGATGCGGTCTCTAAATTTACGATTGGTTTTTCCTACATAGTAACACTTGCATACTTGGCACACTGCTAAATATACTATATTGCTAGTCATGCAATTCGCTGCAATGCTAGTTTTAAAAACTTTCCCTGTGTCCGGATGCAAAAAGGAAGAACTTGTGTCTATGTATGTACAGAAATTACATTTGCCACATGGCTCAGTATGTCCTAAGCTTATATTGACATGACCACCTTTAGTATCACATAACATCCTTTTCAGATTCTTCTTATTCCTGTACTGAAATTTCGGATTGCCTCCTACAATATTCTTGATATCATCATTTATCTCAAAGATTTTCCAATATTTACCTATAATGCCCCTAATCCTATGACTGTCAGAGGTAAAGGAGGTCATAAATTTCACAACAGAGGAATTATGTTCATTGCCAATATTCCTACTTGGACTATCAGGACCAAAGTATGGTGTAGCAATGGTACTTCTTAGATTGGGTAAATCATGTAGGTTTCTCTCCACCTCATACTCATGATAGCCTCTCTCTAGTAATCTATCCTTCAATATATCAAGTTCTAGGTTGAAACCTTCGTTTGTGGGATTGAGTCTGGAAGCCCTTATCCCTTGCCCTCTTATGATGTTCTTAAATACAAATGAAGGGTGCATGCTGGATCTCATTAACAGTGAGTTGCTGTAACAGGCCTTGCGGAATATCCGAGTGTTAATCAATCCATTGGGCAGTTTCTCAATGTACAAATCCAAAAATTCAATCTTGTTCCTTGAATAATTCAAAGTAAATGTAAGGAAATTCGTTAGGTTGTTGATAGTTCTCAGAAATAGTTCTAATTGTTCTACCGTTCCTTTCCATAAAAGGAAGACATCATCGACAAAGCGTCGAAAAAATAAAACCTGTTCCATAAATAGCCCTGTCCTAAATAGAACCTCCTCCTCCCAATGCGCCAATACCATATTTGCATAACTATTGGCGCATGGAGTACCCATGGCAACTCCATCTACCTGCTTATATATGATGTCATCAAACATGAATGCATTGTTGTTTAAGACTAATTCTAAAAAATATGATATTAAATCTATCTTGGTTATACTATAATTGCTATGTTTTCTTAGGTACTCAGAAACAAAAGTCAGCCCTTCGCTGTTCGGTATGACCGTGAATAATGACTGTATGTCAAATGTAACAAACATGAATGACTCTAATTCAGACTGACCACCAATGCATTCATATAAATCTAGTAAAAACTGTTTTGAATCTCTCAATACAAATTTGTTGTCATTCAGTATGGGTCTGAGATTCTTCTCTATATATACAGATAGATGTTCTGTGACCCAGTTACGTCCTGATACTATCGGTCTCATGGGGGGGTTAGCTAGGTTCTTATGAATTTTCGGTAGTCCATGCATAATGGGTATTAACGGTTCTTTAATGAGTAAATACCCAAATAAATCTTCATCAATCTTATTATTAGAGTGAAGGTCTGTTAATATATTCTTGGCTGTTTTTATAATATTTATTATGGCATTAGATTCAATAATTACATAGTACCTGTCACTTAACATATCCTTCATAGCTATAAAATAGTGATTAGTGTCCATGACTACGACTCGTCCTCCCTTGTCTGCTGGCCTGACTACAATAGTGCTGTCAGCCTGCAGACTCTTTAAACACATTCTCTCACCATGGGTCAAATTATTTGAGTAATAGTGTCTCTTATCTCTTTTCTCATTGTAATACTTATGTAGTTCTTCTTCTGTTAACCGTTGGTAGGTTTCTATGATAGGATGGTTAATTGGAACATAATCACTGAGTTTCTTAAATACAAATTTTCTATCGGTCTGTTGTGTAGAGTTGGTGTCTTTAAACAATAGTTTCAACATTATGTTTCTACAGAATAATTTCAAGTCTGTTACAGTCTCTGTTATAACACTACTGCTCTTCGGTATAAAATTCATACCCTTATTTAATAGTGAGATGTCATCATTGGTTAAAACTCTATTCGAGAGATTGAATACTGAGCCTACATTTATTTCTTCCACATTTTCCTCAGTGTTTGGTTCTGGGGAAACTCCTCCGAGTATTTTCTTTTTTGACGCCCTCGGCTCATGGAGCGCGTGCGCCTTGGACCCTTCTCCATGCGTACAGGGAGGGGAAAAGAGACATTTAGGGCTGTCTCTTGGCCGGTCTTCAATTGAGTATCTTGTATTTTCCTTCTTACAACTACCTCACTATTATCAGCATTAACACCAGAATTGTTCCTAATCACCTGAACAGTTGGATATAAATTCATTTCTTCATGCATACTAGGATGTATGATATGAATCACATCATTAGAGTCATTAGTATTGTTATTGATAGATTCTATATTTCCTTCATGTGCTCTAATTGCATCATCCACATTACTTAAACTATTTGGCAATGTACTACCTCCTTGTGTAGTAGTAACAATGTCTGATATGCTCTTATCAGCATCTAGAGGCGTTATCTCACTCATATTAGGTAAAACAACTTGAGCACCTCTGCTCGGATCAATTATTTTCACGGTTCTGTTATTGCTTAAATTAATAGTAGGGTTATAACTATTAACATTGGCATCATAATTAGTATGGTTATTTTTGTGCTCCATACTGATGTTCTGCATTCTTTCCTTAGTGGTAATAGTATCACCAGACATTCTAACTTCAATGCTATCCAATCTACTTATATTGTGTGTGTTTCTATGCCCCAGGTGAGTATTCACATTACCAGTAGTGTGTAACACTCGGTGAGATGTATTTACATTTGTTAATGTAGAACGAGCATTTAAGGCATTCAGAGCATTAGAAGAATCATACACCAAAGTACCAGAGTCCTGTACTTGATTTACATTAATATTGTTATTGCTATTGTACCTCGGCCAAGTGAACACCTGGCCTAATTTAAAGTCGTTTAAATCTCTATTAATCTTATGCCTTTTCTGTGTAATCAGCTTTCTTTCTAGTGCTGATACACTATCTAAAACATTTTCAAATAGTGAGGTTACAGTACCTTCATTAAATTCATTACATATAGTGGAATATTTATTTTTGATGTCCATGGCCAACGTTTCCTCTTCTGGCGCAAAAAAGTTTATAAGTAATTCCAAGTACCTCCGACTAGCTTCCAAATTAAGTTTCTGCCAGGCCGATAAAAGGTCAGGGTAGTCACGTCCTTGGCTAGGCATATTGAATATGCGCAAGCCTCGTGGTACAATGTTCATATCCAAGCAGTATTGTAAGTGCATCCGTTGCACTTGCAGTCTTTTTAGTTTAAAGAAGCTCCGTTCCAAGCCTTCTAGGAGGTGGTGCAACTTTTCCATATTCGTCGTCTCCTCTGCGGTGTCATCGTTGGACCTCAATGCGTCAAGCCGCCAAGCCGAAACGGCTGTGCAGTCCAAGTACTGCTTAAAGCGGCGATGTAGTTGTTCCTTCCTCTGGTGTTCACCACGAGGATTATAGTCGAGTTCGATGTTCGCCATCCTTGTATTGTTAGCGTATACCACTGCTAGGTGTACCGAGCGATCTGGCAATAGTTGGCAGAGCGATCTCGCTAAGGTTTACAAAAAGATTTTTAGTCTGTATGGATAGATTGTTGCTCTCTGAAGAGATACTTCGTCAAGGGGGGTCTATGCTCCGTAGGGTGGTTAGCAGTAAAGCAATAAAAATCAATTAAAGGAACGAAACCACCACTGCGGCAAACTCTCTCAGCCAAAAATAGAAATAATATCTGTTTGATATCATCAGCTACTGTTAAGTTCTTCCAATATTTTAATACTATATTCATAATTTCATTCACATACATGGAATAAGTTAATGAACATACTCTATTAATTGGAACATTATCCAATTTTCCTTTTTTCACACTACTAATTTCTTGTCCTATTCCTAATATAGGACAATATTTATTACCCCATTAATAATAACAAACTGTGAAACGTCCTTCAACAAGCCATCCGGGTAGCCTCTATTATTAAACATAGATGTTATAAATTCTATTTCCCTTGTCATAATTTCATAATTTGATGACATCCTGGCTGCTCTAATGCATTGACCCTTAAAGATGTTTTTTAGCATATGTCTTGGATGATGACTAGTAAATTCCATATATCCATTCGAAAATGTTTTCTTCCTATATATCTCTGATTGAAATCCAAGCTCCGTGTGTTTTATATATGTATCCAAATAAGTGATCCCTTCATAACTAACACTGTATGTGAATTTAAAAAAACTACTAGTATTATTCAAATAATCTATAAATTCATCTATCATTTCAACCGGTCCTTTCCATAAGACAAACATATCATCAAGAAACCTCGTATAATAAGAAATATGTTCATAATATTTGCAGTTAAATAAAAATGTATTTTCCCACTCTAGCATAACCATATTTGCAAATATAGGGGCACATGAAGCCCCCATAACTACACCTCTTACTTGTTTAAAATATTCTCCTTCATAATATATAAAGTTATTGTTCAATACTATTTCCATCATATCAGTTATTAAGTTAATTCGATCCCATGTCAAATTAGAATATTTTCTAAGACTATTACAAAAATCTTTAAGTCCCTGTTCTTTCGGGATACATGAAAATAAGTCGACGACATCAATAGTTATATATGTTAATTTCTCATTCCATTTATCAGGTGCTAGGGTGCTCTCTGGAGCCTTGAACCAGGTTTCAGTTACTGCACAGATGTCGACGTTCTCCATACCGAGGCGTGCTTCGAGCGCGTGCATTTTGAGATTTAAACTCCTGGCGTTGAGTAGCATAACCCACAGTTTTTTGTTAATTGTGCTGTTTACAGAGGCGGGTTTGACTTTTGAGCCTTGCCTAAAAAAGGCACTATGGGGGCAGCAAGAGCCTTGGCCAGTATTCGAAAGCCATGGGCTGACAGGTGCAAGCCGTCTCTTGCAAAGCAATGCGGCTTGTTGAGCATGTCGTCCCAGGCTGACAGACACTGGATCCCCTTTGAATGACGCCAGAAGCTTAGCCAATTGTTGAAATTGATCATTTTTTCTTTATACAGAGGTATCATTCTTGGTGAGAGCAGGATGCTACTCATGGTCAGAGTCATACCAGCCTGGGGTAAGTGATCAGAGAGCTCTTCCATGTCTCGTTTCATGTAGTCCAGGGAGGTACGTCTCAGGCCATTCACACCAACGTGAACAATGACAGAGTCATATTTGTACTTGTTCTGGATTGACGTGAGTGCTTGTGTTATGTGGCAGATTCTGGCTCTAACATGCAGCTAACAGTAACCTTCTGCTTGTCCAGGCTACATTTAAAGAGGGCTACTCTGCTTTACATCTAGAAGAATTCCATTCCATAAAATACGGATTCTCTCGGATATATGTCAATTTAGCCAGCAGCTTTTATTTATGATTTTCGGGGTAGTTAAGATCTCTTAAGTAGATGTTGAGAGTGTTATTAGTTTTGCAGATATGCAGCAGGTTGCATGGGACTGGATCCTTTGAGGCTCTGTAGGCTAGACAGAAAAGAGGGAGATAACACTTTAAGATTGTCTGGGTAGCGCAGCGAAGACATGCCCTTCATTATCTTAGTGGGGAAACATTGCAATCTCTCATGTTGGGTCATTTACTTAAAAGGGAGCCATTATACTTTATTATAGACTGGATGAGGGAGGAGTAGAGAGGGGAAGATAATGTCC
This sequence comes from Protopterus annectens, assembly GCF_019279795.1. Taxonomy (NCBI): domain Eukaryota; kingdom Metazoa; phylum Chordata; order Ceratodontiformes; family Protopteridae; genus Protopterus; species Protopterus annectens. The sequence continues at coordinate 929,400,967 of NC_056730.1, forward strand.
CTACATCTAGAAGAAGTACCTCTGGTAAGTAGTCGAATTACAGAAGCGGATACACGCAGAGCAAAAGATAGCTCATTCTCAACGTCCCCAGGTCGATAATAGCCGAGTCAGCTTTAAAGGGATGTCTCCATGTGGTAGGTGCTTGGATGCTCAGTTTTGTTGAAAGACACAATGCTGAATTTCTTGTTAATTAGTTTAAGGCCGTGGTGCACAATGTCCGGTCCGCGGGCCAAATCCGACCCGCCACGCAATGCCATCCGGCCCCCCAGAGAATAACCAAAAAAATTTAAAGAAACAGTGAAAAAATGCTATGCGTTACTCCAGTCATGCAAACTTTCCAGTATGTGCTTACTTACCTAATTTACTGCAGTTGCGCACACCTCTGATTTTAGCCACAGAAGTAACTATTATTTCTTGTTTATAACTTGTAGTCTGTAAACAGCTGTAACTTTCTGCAAGAGTCTGTAATAAGTCATGGCTGCAAGTCAGAATAAAGTTAAATGCAAAGTTGATGTGGAAAACAGGCAATTTCATGACTGCTGTCTTAAGTAAAAATGCCAGTCACCTGTACCTGTTGTTAACTCATAACGTACTATGTTTTGAGGTGGCCCACAGATGCATCAAGAGTTTGTGTAGTGGCCCTCCCCACAAAAAGGTTCTGCACCACTGGTTTAAGGTCATGTTCCAGGCATAACTAATTGGTGCATGTTAGACCCTCTTGAAGAATTTGGAAGTCACATGAGGAGTGAATGACAACTCCAAGCTTGCAACTATCTGCAAACTTGGTCAACCATAGGTCCTTGTTGTCAGCCTTGACATCAGAGAAATAAACACCAAAGAGAAGTGGTCCTAAGACTGACCCCTGTGAGATACTGCTGTTAAGTACTTCTTTCAAAGAGAGTGTGTCAAACACACCAATAGACTGGGTTCTGTCAGTCAGACAGCTTGCTATCCAGCAAGTGACACAGGAGTTTATATTTAGTTGGATTAGCTTGTCAATAATTTCAATATGTGGGATGGTATCAAATGCCTTGTCTAAGCCCGCTGAGGCAGAGTGAAATGATTTGCCTGTGTCTAATGCATCAGTGACATGTTCAAAGAAGCCCATCAGGTTCACACTTTTTTTACTGGATTCTGCAGACAATACACTTCTACAGCATCACAGCAAGCTTGCCTATACAACACACACACACTCACACACACACACATGTTATGCTTTACAACAGCCCTTTCTGTATTCCTTTCCGACCTGTTTACTTCAAGGCAGGCATCAGAGTTAGGCTGCATTTCATACCTAAAAAAAACAAAAAACAAACAAACAAAAAAATCCATATACAGTTCAGACCAGCCACATTCTCCTAAGACACACCATTTAGTGAAAAAGTATATGAAGGTATCAATGTGGACTGCATCTTGCAATACCTTTTTTGTTTCTTTTTGAGTTTTTCTGACTTGGGTTGTACAATGATGAGGTGTAGTGAGCATACATCATATAAACAAATTAATTTTTCATTGAACAAGATTTTGACTGACTCAGAAACAATGCTCAGTCTTCAAGCACATAAATGGAACAAAACAAAATGGGACAAGTGGTCCTGCAAGTAAGGTTACATACCCACGGTGTTATTTGTCATACTAATCGCTGTCCAATTAAAGACTTTAAGCAAGAAAGTTTTAGCATATGTTAATAGGTTCATAGGTGTGTACTAGGCTAATGACCCTGGAGCCTTTACAAGCCTACCCCATAGGATTACCCTGGCATCGTGCCACCCGACCTTAGTTCCCAGTGCCTCTGTCAAGTAGAGCCACTGGAGTGATCCCCAGGGTGATTTTTTTATTTCCCATCCACTCATCAAGATCTCTCTTGAAGAAGGCCAGTGAGGCGCTCCGCTTGACATGTATGGCAAGTCTGTTCCATAGCATGGGCAGTCTCTGGGTTATGAACCTGTCCCTCCAGCTTGTTCTGTTGATTGTGATAACGAGGTTGAGGTCTCTGGAGCGTGTAGTGCGGAAGGATTGGGATTTCTTTAGATGCAGCATTTCTAACAGAACTGGGTCAGACATGGCTTTGTAAGTCAAGCAGAGATTGCCTCTAAGTAGGAGATATGAGACAGAGAATAGTTGCAGTTTTTTGTCTGTCCATATAGGATAACTGTTTAAGGACTAAGATCCTCTTTGTGAGGTACTTTTGTGGCCTCTCCAGTTGCTGTAGGTGTCTAGTGAGGTATATGGCCTAATGAGGGAAGCATAGAGAGAGAGAGACAATGACCTCTTTCTTCCTGGATGCAAAACCCTTAGTAATGAGATGTGCCACTTTCTGACCACAGTGGCAATGTGGTGGTCAAAAGAAAGGTTGCTGTCAACCTGTGTTCCCAGATCTCTTATTACGCCTTCTGTGTTCAGTGGACTACCATCGATGTGGTAATTCATGGGAACCCCGTTTTTCCCAAAGGGGATGATGACAAATATTTTGGCATTGAGCTTAAGGCCATGGTTCTGACACCAGTCATTGGTCTCAGTGAGGCCTTTCTGTAGGATGTCAACATCACTTGGGGAGTTAATTATGGCTCCCAACTTGCAATGGTCTGTGAACTTTGTCAGCCAGAGTCCCTTCATGCTGGCCTGGACTTCAGAGAAGTAGATAAAATAGGAGAGGACCCAGGTCCGAAACCTGTGGGACTCTAATCATGACTGGTCAACAGTCTGACTTGGAGTCAGCTACTTTCACACTGTGGGTTCTATCTGTGAGCCAGTTTGCAACCCATCTAGTTATATAGGGGTTGATGCCTAGTTTAGTGAGTTTTTCTATGATTCCTGAGTGGGGAATGGTATCAAAGGCATCCACAGCATTGGTGACTGACTCAAAGAAGTTGACCAGGTTGAGCAGGCATGATTTACCCTTCACAAAACCAAACTGTGTGGGATCTAGAGTTTGAGGGTTCCCTATATCTTTGTTTATTAGGTCTATGATGATGCGTTCCATAGCTTTGCATATCTTGTTAGGCTAATGGGACGATAGTTCCCAGGGTCTGTAGTCACTCCTCCTTTGCGGAGAGGGATGACTGTAGCAGTGCGCCATTCAGTAGGGACAAAGCCTGAGGTGAGGCTGTGATTGAACAGGGCACACAGGTGAGGTGCCAGTTCACTCTGTAGCTCATGTAGAACACAGTCAGGGATATTGTCAGGTCCCATAGAAGCTGTATTCTTGGCCTTGGACAGTGCTGTTTTAACCTGTGCAGCAGTAATACTGGGTGCCTGGCAATCTACTGATATTGTGATTGGTCCTTTGGTGGGGGTAAAGTTGGCACTGAAACTGTTGGCCAGTATATTGACAATATCTGTTGGCTCGGTATAGGAGGTGCCATTGTGCAACAGCTCCGAGCAAATCTGGGTACTGCCATGGAGATTCTTTACATAATTATAGAAGGCCTTGTGGTTGTCTTTACTATCTGCTGCAATTCTGTTTTCATAGCTAGCTTTAGAGAATTTGATGAGGAATCTCAACTTTTTGTTGAGGCTGATAAGGGAGTTTTTCCAGTCTTGGGAATTCACCTTATTTCTCATCTGTTTCCTCCTTCTGTTGTAGAGTTTGTTTATGGCAGAGGACCACCAGATTGGCTTCCTTTTTTTGGAAGAGAGTGTCTTGGTTCTATTGGGCATGGCTAGATCCATGCATTTGTGTAGGTGTTCGTACAGGACTAGTGTATGATTCCGCGGTCATGCAGCTGTACACCAATTGCATGGGTGCCATGAAGTTAGCCACCTCTGTTTTTAGGAGCCCAAAGTTAGCTTTGGAGAAGTTTTTCATGGTGGTTACCTTTGTGGGGGTGTGGAGGTGTGGATTTCCAAGGTGATTAGTTTGTGGTTGGATTTAACCAGGGAGGAGTTGACTATTGGTACAGAGCAACGGTCACCCATGTAAGTAATGACCAGGTCAAGGATGTTGCTACCTCTAGTGAGGGTAAGAATGAGCTGGTCCAGGGCATTGGAATTAATGAATTCCAGGAAACGTTGGGCAAGTGTATTGGTACATGAGTAGTTTTCCCAGTTAATGGAGGAGTAGTTGAAGTCGCCCTGTATGAGAGTGCTAGGTTGGACCCTAATATTTTCCAGGGTGCTTAGGAATGTGTAATGTGAGTCTTGGGTCATGGTTGGGGACCTATAGCAGGCTATGAACTGAATTGCTTTCTTACCCAATGTTAGCCGCACCTGAAGTATCTGTGATGGGTCATGTTGGGCTACCAGTCTGGAGGTGTGCGCATCCTTTATGAATATGGAAATACCACTGCGTTTGGAGCTTCGGTCCAAGTTCTGGGGCCGAAAGGTATGGAATAAGTTATAGCCTGGTAGTGCAGGGGTGGTATCTGCTGCCTCGAACCAGGTCTCTGTTACAGTACAAATGTCGATGTTCTCCATTTTAAGGAGCGCTTTGAGCGAGTGCATTTTGAGATTTAGACTTCTAGCGTTAAGCAGCATGACCCTCAGATTGCATTTGTGTGTAGCTGTTACGGTAGTAATTTGGTGTTTGGAAGACCGCCTAAAAAAGGCACAATAGGGGTGGCAAGAGCCTTGGCCAGTATCTGGAAGCCCAGGGGTGATATATGCAGGCCATCTCTGGCAAAGCATCTAGGTCTGTCAATTATGTCATCCCAAGTAGACAGATACTGGATCCCCTTAGAATGACACCAGAAACTTAGCCAATTGTTGAAATCAATCATTTTCTGCTTGTACTGTGGTATCATTCTGGGTGATGGTAGGAGGCTGCTCAGGGCTAGGGTCATACCCATCTGGGCTACATAATCCTTGAGCTCCTCCATGTCTCTTTTCATGTAATCCAGGGAGGTAGGTCTCAGGTCATTCACACCCACATGTACAATTACAGAGTCATATTTGTACCTGTTGTTGAGGGACCTGAGTGCGTGCGTTATGTGGCGGATTCTGGCACCTGACAGGCAGCTGACTGTTACTTTCTCCTTATTCAACCTAGTGAGTGGGACATCAGTGTGCCTCACTATCGCGTCACCTATGATTAGTGTGCTGGGCATGCCGCTTTGCCTTAGGGGCTTTGGTTGAGTGGCACACTGTTTAGAAGAGTTATGTGTCTCATGATTAGTGGTACAGCTATATATTTAGGGTTGTTGTTTGTCTTTTTGGCTTTTCCCGGTTAGGGGTTGACACAGCGGAACTCCGGTCTGCTAATGATTGGCAGTAGATTTTTTTTTATGGTGCCGAGTTGCCAGCCCGACGCCCAGCCTTCAGCGAAGGCACGCCCATTCACGCATGTCTTTCGGAGGCCACTCGACCCTGGGGAGGACATGCGGACTCCACACAGAAGGCACTTCAGCCGTGAATCGAACAGAAGAACCTCTTGCTATGAGGCAACAAGGCTACCGCTGTACCACCGTGGCATACAGCTATATATTTAGGGTATATGTCTGAAAAAGAGGGCCAGTATTTTAGGAAGGAGAAAGACAGTAAAAAAAACATGGTGCAGAAATTCTTCTGGAAAACTGCAGGGTTTTATGGCACTACAGACAACCTATGGTAAATTTAAAAAAAAAATCAAGTTTTGTTGAAATGGTGCCAAAGATAATTTGTGAAATCTACTTGCTCAGATTTCCAGCTAAGCATTGGTGCAATGCAGGCAGTTTGCTTCAGTATCTGTACTAGAGCAATTTCCATTTAGTTGAGTTGGAGACATTCAACTATTTCAGAACCCTCATCTTTGCTTATGAATCCAGGACAAAGCCAAAAATAATTGAGTGGCAAAGGCCCAAAAACAGGTGCAATTTTTAAATCGCACCCAATTTAACTTAAAAAGTTATTTCACAGGTCATATGCATCAATGTGCATTTCATACATAAAGAATAAGTCTTTAATGTCTAGCATTATACTGAACGATTTAAATAATTAATGACTTTCCAGAAAAATCAAACATTTTCATGGGAGACTGGGCAAACGTGAGATAAAATCGGGGAAAGTTGGCAGCTATGCTCCATTTCCCTGTCAAAACAAATCTTATTTTTTTGGTAGTATGTCTGAAGTCGGTATTACTGCTTAAACTACCAACTTTCTTATGCCACAAGGAGTACCCAGAGTCATACCTATCAACCTCTTGGAGCAGGAAAACTGGACAAAGCCTTAAATAATGGGGGAAAAAGGCCCAAAAAATAGGGACACATTTTAAATATTGCTCTTAGAAAGTTGCTAGAATGGGTATTGCATTAGCATGAATTTTGTGAAGCGTATGAAGTCTGAATCTCAAAAGTATGAGATTATTTTCCGACTTTAGTCCTCAATGAATTGCCAGAAAACCACAATTTTATTGAGAAAGAGACCAGCAAACACGAGAGGGAAATTTGGACATTTTACGAAAATCTGTATAGTTGGGAGGTATGCGCTGGAATTCTAACCACCCCCCCCCCTTTATGCACATCACCCCACATGTAAACTGTAAGAGCAGGCAACAGCTGCACTTTTCCCTACATAGCAGTTTGGTTTGCAACAGAATTTAATAAGGGAATTAAGAAAATCAGTAACCACAACACTGAAAATTTCAGCTGAATATATATACACCGTGTTTAATACTCTGTGTTCGCTTTCAAATGGTACAGCAGTCCGCTGTTATTTTAGAGAATTACAACAGAGTCGCTCATTTTCTCTTGGCTTGTCACAGGCATCAGACGAAGTGGGAGGAAGAAACGATAACTTCAACAGCTGTTTCTTGACCCCGGCTGTCAGTCTTCCCAAGAATAAATTTTGGAATAGCCCATTTGAAAGCTGTAGGGTTTTTGTGTATTCATACTCAACAAAAACATAATTAATGACGAAAATAAACCTCCTACTGTTTAAACAGTAACTTAGTACTTCAGGTAATTTTCTACAAAATATAAAACTAAAGAGATTCTAACGCATTACTATAAGGGATGGTATATTTACAGTTACCTTTCCCCCCATCGATAAGAGCAACGGAAAAGCAGCCTTACCTAGACTACAGTAATTCCCCAGCAAGGGCGACTTGAAACTGCTCGCTTGAATAGCATTTGCTGTTACTCTCGCCCCCCTCCGATTTTTTTCGTTATCCCGGAAGTTTCTTGACTTGAATTTTGTCTAACTGAAAGTCTGTGAGCGTTAACTTTTTTTTGGTATGTGATTGTGAGTTGTACAAAAGTGTGTTCATTTTTATCAGTTGATAATGTATTTGTATTTAGGTTCTTTATGGTATTCAACACCCTATTTATTCTTTGAAGAATGACTACTGTCTGCAGACAATCTTAAAGTTGAGATGGAGGTGTTGTACCATTGGATAGAAAACGGAAGTTATAGCTGAAAGGATGTATGTACATACTTTGATATTGCATAATATGATGCTATGTTGTACATCTTAGTACCGTTGTTAAGAGTAGGTCACATGAACTAAGTTTGGAATCACTTGTACCAAGCTAGTGCACACGCGGTGTGGGCGTGGGTAAGAGCAGCGTGCAGTTTTGGCAGTTTGTTGTTTTCTTCCCCTCCCCCTTAAATTACGTAATGCATAACTGGCGTGCTGTTTACATTGTGCAATGCTGGATAAGAGATGTGTACATATATTTAGAAGAAGGCTGATGATGACTTCTGCACTGTTGTCATTGTTCAGTCACAGTCCAGGTGTGACTTTCTGTTTTGTTTTCCCTGTTCAGTCATAATCAAGTTGCTGTAAAGACCTGCTTTGTAGGTCAAAAATAAATATAAATTCAGAAACATTGCTTTTTTTCAGAAAAGGTTCACTTTGTGTTCTTAATCTTTGTTAGTTATACATAAAATGTGTTTGATGGTGAGTCAACTGTACAGTGAGAATCCTCTTACCTGGGCTTTCTGAGCCAAATTATAGTTACTCGTAGACGGTGTTTTCGGTGCTTGCATGAATAGTAGAACTTAAATTTTGTTTTTAAGAAAATATTCCCTTACTAATTGCCATAATCATTTATACTACAGTGAAGTCAGAAAGGGAGATGATTGTTGTCTTTTTCCTGATTTTTTTTTAAGGACATTTTATAGTTCTGGCTCTATGTTCACATGGTGGTTATGCTCACCACCCACAGGCCACACCTTTTTGCTACTGAATATGTGGTTGAAGAATCCCAGGCCCCTAATGTCACCTGTTGCCAAGAAGCTGCACATTTGGTGACGAAAACTGATTTTGGAGCAACTCCCCAAACCAAAGACTGTCTGTGTGCCTTGCCCATTTGTGTATAAACGTAGAGAAAGACAAACTAATGAGTCAGGCTGCTAGATACATGTGCGTCTGTAAAAGCTAATACAGGTTAGGCTACTTGGCCCTCACATTCACTGACAGATCCCTTCACCTTGAAATGCTTCAAAATACCACGATTGTGAAATGGAGTCTCAATGGCTGAACAGGTAGCACACTTGTTTTTGATACTGGAAGATGGTAAGTGGTATTCCCACACTGAGGCAATTGGATTAATTTTTCTTCAGTATTGCTACTGCAGTATAACATAAGGGTGAATGGGGAATTCTGTGTTTGCTGTCCTTTGGATGTAGTACTAAACTGAAGCCGGTACTTTTCGGTTAAACCCTTACCACACGGTTTTGCGGCCAGATCAGCGTGTCTCACCTTATTGCGAGCTGTGCAGATCCTTTTTATGTAGTGTTTACAAATGCACTGGCTACCGTCATGCGTGAATTAGTAACGTATGCCTAGGTTATTCAGTGTTGACGTACGCATACTGTGTTGTTTCTCCTGACTTTGTCATTTATTGTTTATGTATATCATTTACTGTCTGTCCCCCTTGCAAGGGGTGATGAAATGTCAAGATGGTTGCTGTATTTTTTTTTCTCGTCAGGAAAAAATAGCCACTGCAGTTACACTTCTGTAATTCACACACTCCATGTCCTACTACTGCATTAAAGACCTCTGCCTTCTTAACTGTTCGCATATCTTTCAAAGCGTGTCATCATGAGTGCATGGTCATGTTTAGTTTTACAGGTATACCGGGATATAGTAATGAATATATTTTTTGGCAGAATACAACATTTTTCCATCAGTAGTCTGCATATTCAAAAGACAAGAGTATGTACAATTACGGCAGGTAGAGTTGTGTTGCAAACACCATACAAAAGTGAGTGATGCTTTTTAAATGTGGGTCATTTGACAAGCAGGTGAATAGCTGCAAAACCAAAAAAAGACACTGCTATCCGGTCAGACAAAGTATATCTAAATATAATACTGGTGGGCATGTACTCTGTTCAATATGCACATCTGTGTAAAATAAAGGTGAGACACGCCGATCTGGCAACAAAACTGCGTGGTAGGGGTTTAACGGAAAAGTACCCTTAGGCCTCATTTTTCTGAGTTGGCATTAGCTCATATCCTACAGCAGTTATTAAAAAGTGTAGGTGATTTCCCTAGTGCCCTAGGCCAATTTCCTCATAGCCAGTATGACTGTGACACTGGATTTTCATCAAGTGGCTGCTTGACTAGTGGGACTAACCCTGTCAGAAGCATAAATAACAATAAATGCGTTTAAGTCAAAATAAACTTTATTGTCACTCAGAATCACACAAGTGCAAAAAAAATGAACATAATTCTGTATGTCCAGACTCAAATGTGCAGCTATCACATAGACTTAATAGACAAGACATTGATACATAAATAACTACTTACTCTATGCCATAATGTTCTGGCTAGATCATCCTAATATTGCACATAAATTAAACTCACTTTAGCATTTATTATACAGTGATCTCTTTGATTGCTTGAGTATTGCACAATACTGAGGTAAGACATTGCATTAAAGACTTACATTGAGTATTGCCCAGAATGAGATATTCAGGACTGTTGCACTGTGTTTGAGTTACAGACTAGCATTAAATATTGCAGTATAATGAGACATTTCTCTGGCGTTACTACTGTCCCTGATGACCAGTGAATTGGCTTGACTTACTGAGTATTGCACTAATATTGAACTGAGACAGGTTATTGCACAATTTGAGACTGTCTTAGACATTGAAGTAATGTCTCAGATGGATAGCATGGAGCGTGATTGTTGCAACAGTTCAACAGCCTGTGGAAAAGCTTGCTGTTTCTGAATCTCATAGTTCTGCATCTTATGCTATGGAAGCACTTGCCAGATGATAGGTATTCGAACAGTCTGTGGGCAGGGTGGGTGCAGTCCTTAATTATTCCTTTGGCCCTGCCTAGACATTGGGACAAGTGCATGTCCTGGATAGCTAGTAGGGAATTCTTGATGATCCTCTCAGCTGCCTTCACCGCTCTCTGTAGAGTCTTGCGCTCAAAGATAGAGCAGCTTCCATACCATACTATGAAGTTGTCAGAATGCTTTGTGTTGCACCCCTGTAGAAGTTTGTGAGAACTGCTGATGGTATGTTTACCACTGGAAAACTGTTAAACGCAGAAATACCCTCCCTATAAATAACCCCATAAATCAACTTCAAAACAACTTCAAATGCTAGAAATGCACAGCACCAACTCAAGCACATTGTCTGCATAAAAATAATAAAACAGAAATAGCACAAACCAGCAAACAGGACTGTAGCACAAAGTAAGCAAAATTTACAGTAATAAAAAAACATTGCACAGTCAATTTTAAGAACATTACTTGATTAGAAACAGTAAAATACATCCAGTGAGGTAAAAAAATAATCTCCTGAAGAAAGTAAAAGCATAAAGCCCACAGTCATGGAGTTAAGCAGTTCAGGGAGAGACAGGAAGTAAATAACACGAAGAAAAATACTTTTGCAACAGAAATATATGCTCTAATCTAGGAGTCAAATTATGTGCGCATACAAATACAGTATAAATAGTCTGCCAAGCATTGTTTCTTATGATTCGGGAGGTAAATCTAAAGATAATAGAAGTAAAACATTGCATAAGTTCAAATTCATATTCGAATCAAAATAAAATCCTCAAAATACATGAGAAACTAAGTTAAATAAAGGCAACAAGTACACCTTCAGCTAAACCCAAACTAAAAACTATGATGGGGTGAGAAGCATGACTACTTAATATCTGTTTTTTCATTTTTTGGGAGTTATCACCAAAATGATTACCAATGTGAATATTTTTAGGGCACACCAAGCATACATATCGACTAAGTCAACTTAAAAATGTTTGGGAGAGGGAGCATTGCTACTTCTTGTGTCTCTTTTGAGTTTTTAGAGTTGCCACCAAAATGATTAGTCTTACGAATATTTTTGAGGCTGTGTTGCCTAGAAAGCTTTATAGTTTATGAAGAGCACAGTGCTTCTCGTATGTTGGTCTTTTCATTAGGATTCGGTTCATCTACCAGAACTCCTTTGGGGTATTGTCCAGTGTTAGCCCCAGTTTATAAACTACAGTAGCATACAAACGTAGTAGTAGCAAAGTCTCTTCTTACCCTGAAAATGTCTGACCAACATTCCCCACAGTTGAAAAGTTATAACCTTGAGTATCTATCAGTTAGGTACCTGCTCTATAACCTAACCTCCGTCTCCTTATATGATAACTAAACTCCTATGCGTTTTGCTACTGCTGACTGATGATATTTTCTCCATAATTATTATTTTTTTTTTTATCACTTGTCGATACTGGTACAATAATGTTGATTACTACATCTCCGTTTATACCTCCTGAATTAATCTGGTAACTAACAAAATTCCTGCTTTTATGTATATATTCTGTATATATTACTGTAATCACTAGCTGTAACACTGTATCTACTTTTGTACCCAATTATTGTTTTAATATTTTCTGTATCTGTGTTCTTGTCAGAGCTTTTCTACCCAGGCCTCCACTGAAAATGGGCTATTTTAGGCCCAGTGGACTTTCACGGTAAACAAATGCAAGCAAGCAAATGAATCAAGGATCTATTTTACATGAAAATACACTACAAAACATGAAATTACCATGTGTAAGCTACTAAATGTTAAATTCAAACTGTGTGTGAGTGTATGTATGTGTATATATCATACAAACACACAAGCACAGAAGTGCTGTAAGTCAGTTAGGAGTCTGCATGTTACTGATATTACTACACACCTAGAGATTGTAGTGCACGTGCCTTTTGAGCTCTTGCCTCACAGTACACCTAGATGTGCATAGGGATATCTGTCCCACGTACACCTCGATCATGCTGTATTGTATACATACACTCACACACAATTGTTTTGTTTAAATAGTAAGTAATGGAACCATTCATTCTGTCAGCATGACAGTGTGGTGTAAATTAACTGCTTTATGTGTTTTTATACACAAACATATCTGGAAACTTTTCCATTGAGCAGGGCGGCATGTTCCTTTAGAAGCAGGGTTCTAATGTGAGGGGATTTTAAAGAGTGGTGATTTAAAGGATGGATCAAGGCAGCATAACAAAGGTGTTGCACTGATGAATTAACCAGATATTTTCTTTTTAGATTAGAAATATATTAAAAATTGTGTTGATAGCAGAAAGGCAGTGAAAAAACATGGAGTGATGGACTTTGGGATGTGTAACTGAAATTTTGGCAAAAAGTACTGACACTTTTCTCAAGATGTTTTTCTTTATTACTGAAGCCCTTAATAATCAGAAAGTAGAACTTTCTGTTATATAACATTTTGGCATCTACCTCTCCCTTTAATCTGTATGCCTCACTGTTCTCTACCAGTTACTGTTGCCCCTTTTTCATTCACTTCATCCTCCTTCATACCCTTCTCCCCATCGTGTGTCTATATCACCTGATACACTTCTCGTTTCCTAATTTTCTCTTACATTTTTATTTCACTTTCCTCCATCCACTCCTAACTAAACTCTGTATCACCTCATGTGGTTCCCATTCCCGTCACTTTACTTTGCCTTATTATGTCACTTTCCTCCATCCACTCCTAACTAAACTCTGTATCACCTCATGTGGTTCCCATTCCCGTCACTTTACTTTGCCTTATTATGTCACTTTCCTCCATCCACTCCTAACTAAACTCTGTATCACCTCATGTGGTTCCCATTCCCGTCACTTTACTTTGCCTTATTATGTCACTTTCCTCCATCCACTCCTAACTAAACTCTGTATCACCTCATGTGGTTCCCATTCCCGTCACTTTACTTTGCCTTATTATGTCACTTTCCTCCATCCACTCCTAACTAAACTCTGTATCACCTCATGTGGTTCCCATTCCCGTCACTTTACTTTGCCTTATTATGTCACTTTCCTCCATCCATTTCTAATTAAACTCCCCGTATACCATTCCCTTTACATCACTCGCATCTTAAATACTTTGTAATTGTTACAAGTTTTTTCATCATGCAGGTTTATTTTTACCGATGACACATTGTAGTCTCAGTCCAGAAAGATAGGAGGAGGAGAATACAAAGAAAGCAGGACAGGAGCAGGTGTGTGATTGCTGTACAATACATGTAAACATAACAATGATGAATGAGTTAAGTAGAGAAATGTTACGCAAGTATTTGTACTAAAGAAAGAAGCTGGCTAGTACCTTTTCATGGCATGATTGTAAAAAATAAGTAGATTCAGCAGTTTTGTAATATGAGACTGGATATCAGAGAGGTAAAATGGAGAGTGAGGTTGAGACGATAGTGTAGTGCAGGCGAGAAGCTAGGTTAGTTGATATTAATTGTATTTGTATAAAATTATAAGAACTTGATGTTATGAAACGTTTTTGTTAATACATCTGTGAACATCAAAAAGAATGACTATTTAGGCAGTATGGCCTCACATTTAGGATTTAAATCCTGCTATTGTATTACTGCCTTACCACTTTGCATTTCTGTGTTATTGTTACTTTACCTCTTAGCATTTCTTTGTTTATTTAAAAATATATCCTAACTTTTGTGACAGCCTTGCCCTTGCCCAGCAATAAAGGAGCCTCCATCCTCACCACTAACACCAGCGAGGGGTGTCTCATATATGAGGAAAGGATAACAAATACACACAGTAAAGTACAATTTCCCTTAAGTGCACACAGAGATCACAGTCAGTCTGGGGCTGGTTGCTCCCCAGGTCCCAATAAGACTCCCCACTGGCACAAATATAGGGCCCAGGTCTCAGCCTAGCTGGCAAGCTAACCTCCAGTACCCTCTTTGTCCAACCAGTGCTTCATGTCTCTGCCCAAGTAGCTGGCACACACACTGAGATAAGTATTTATACAAATTCACAGACACTCCTGGGAAAGGCTGACACAGATTCTCCAGCTGTGTCCCTTTACCCAGACTATACGGTAGTAATTACTGCCACCACCAGCTAATAATTATCAGCTATCCAAAGGCCCTTAAAAGGGTGTCCAATTATTACTGTGCAATACTATTATCCAGTTGGTAGTATAGCCCAGGGCTAAAGCTATAGGAGTGGCTTAGACAGTAAACTCTATAAATATGTAATGTACTCTAGAGCTTACCTTACCTCTACACAAACCAACCACAGTTAAAAGGTTTTAAAATATTTAATAATAAATAATCAAAACACAAGACAATACTACTATACCACAGTGCTATTCAAGAGTTCAGAGATCACACAGAAACTTAAAATAATTCAGTAATACAGTTCTGACATAACAGAAAAACACTTGGTCTAACTTTCTTCTAATTTCCTAGCTATTACTACGAGAAAACATATTTCTAAAATAACTTGCTTACATAGAGCAAGGCAATGCTGAGTTGAATTTCAAGACAAAAATACGCAATTCTCTCTGGTTCTCACTGTTTAAATTGAAACTGCAGTTCTGATAAAACATTACATCATTTGTTTACACTTTCCTGGTTCTCAGGCCACACAGAAACTGCCTTTACACTTAGGGCAATAAAGGACATTCCATATGTAAATTTTGGTCATTAACTTTAGCCTTAAAACAATAGACAGGATGCTTACTCCAGACTCATCAACTCCAAATTCTAACTTCAACGGAATAAACATGAAGTACTTTTAATTTCAAAGGACCAATAAGAAATGCTGGACTTAGTTTTCCTTACAGCAGATGGCAATGTTGCCACATTGTTGAAACAGCATTTCTTTACATTTAAGACACAAGCCTGCATTTTACATGTATATTTACAAATGCCAGAACTATGTATCAAATCCTATTTGACTTGGCTGGCAGCCTTCACCCTTCTCTACCAGTCTTCATAACTTTATTGTTATTCGTCTCAATTTATTTATGCGTTTGTGTTTATTTTCTTCCTGGGACTTTGCTTAAAAGGTGCTATTATCCCAGATGGACTGTTGTGGTTAACAAACATTAATAAATAAACAACGCTGTGTTTGCGATTAGTAAATTTGTAGTTGTATGCCATTGTGTACAATAAGTATGTGCACATGTAGTCTAATGGTAGAGCCTAGCTTTAAGGTGATGTGTGTAAGAGTTCACACTTCTGGGGCGTCATCGTTTATGGTACTCATACCTCTCAAACTCTGTACATCGCACATATGTCAAAAGGCTCTT